>NW_016107342.1:12592039-12594970 GCF_001604975.1 Cebus imitator | reverse complement strand
AAAAAAAAAAAAAAAAAAAAAGAAATGAACCACTTGCAGTCCCAAATTTTGTTTTATTTAATCTTGAAACTTTACCTTTCTAACATGTCCCCAAAAATGTTTATATTTTATGTTTCAGCATGTTTGTCCATTAGTCTAGAATTTCAACTTATGCTTGAACAGTTGAAAGCAATGGTTCATGACCAAACTGTATTTCATGGTTTCCAGTAAGATCTGAGCTCAAAGAAATTGTCTGTACTAGGTAGATGCTGTAAAGAAATGCAGTTTAAATGGAAAGTTTGTCATTTATTTAATTTTAGGCAACTTAAAAGTAGAATCAATGATGGTTTATGTAAATTTCCACTTAAAACACCTTACATCGTTCAGTATTCAAATAATGTTATAATTAAATTTAGTTACCCTTTTAGTCAGACACTATAGGCTCTTTAGAACATTGTTGTGGATGAGTTTAGTGCACTAAATGTTCTTTGTAGTTCTTCAAGTAAATATTTGGGAAGAAAGTACTGCTGAGAAGACACACAGCATATGTGAGGAACTGACATGAGCAAGCTCTGCTTTGGGTATCGAAATGCTTACAGCTAGTGCCCAGATACAGGGCAGTTTCACCAATGAATCCAGGAAAATAGAATGAATATTTGGCATCTTTCTTTCCAATCTGCCTCGGAATATTTTATTCATGGTATGGACAATCTGAATTTTTTTGTTAAAGTGATGAAACCTCACTGTACACAAACATAGGGAATTACAACTTGTCAGCTAATTAAAATTATGTCAAACTAATAAGAGCACCCTCTCTTACAAGCACATATGGAAAAACTCTTCTTGAAAATGGAAGTTCTACACTGTTAAATCAAAGAAAGATTCCTTACTTGAAGAACTTTAATTATGTGTTGAAAGCTCTCTAAGACTCCTTCTGTATGATAATTCTTTTCTTTTATTGGTGCAAATTGATGAGACACATGAGAAATGTGTTACATGTATAAAATTCATAGTGATCAAATCAGGATATTCAGGGTGTTCATCACCCAAACACAATATGTTTTTGTTAAGTATACTCATTCTACTGTTATCAAACATTGAATTTATTCCTTTCATTTTACTGTATATTTTTAACCTTTAACGCATATATTTTTATCCTCCTCATTCCCCTCTTGCTCACCCGCCTCAGTCTCTCTTATCTATTTTTCCACTCTCTACCTCTACAAGTTCAAAATTCTTAGCTCCTACATATAAGTGAGAACGTGTAATTTGCCTTTTTGTACTTGGCTTATTTCACTGAAGATAATGGCTTCCAGATTTATCCATGTGGTTGCAAATGACATGATTTCTTTGTTGTCAGCTTCTGATGGCAGAGCACTATGCTCCTCATCTTCAAGGCTCTCCTCTCTACTGCCAAGCTTCTTGAACCACCACTGCACTGTATGTTAGCAGCTCCTGGGCCAAATGCACTGTTGATGGTGTGAGTTGTCTCCACTGCTTTATGACCCATTTTAAACTGGAATAAGAAAATAATTGAAATTTGCATATTGTCTAACATCATTTCCATAGTAAAAAATAAACAAAATAAACAGCAAGTAATTAGTCATTAGCAAAAAAGCATAAAGTGAGAAATGTGCATTAAAGTGCTGCATAACATAAACGTATTTATTTAAGAATTATTCCAATATTAAACAGCAAATGTCAACAATGCAATAACTGCAATTACTTCTGCACCAACGTAATGCAAAAGGTTATTTTTAAATAAATATTCCCAATGTCTGGTCTTTTTTGGAGGCTAGTAAATAAGGACGAATTGCAGAATGATGATGATGTTGATGATGATGATGATGATGATGATGATGATGATGATTCAGTATACACGTGAAGCTCATGTATGGAATATTCAACTGGATGCTGGAGACAAGGTAACTGGGAATATACATGAGTTATTTTTAGTTCTGGAAGTGCTCCCTAAAATGCCTTGTTTTATTTTTTCTTTAAATTCAGAACCTTATAAAACCAAATAAAGTATTCTTGAAAATATCTAAGGTAACTTTAGCAAATAAAGAGAATAGCTTATGAAAAAAAATCCAAACAATATACAGCTATAATTATAAGGTGGATCTCAAGTTAATTCCTCCTAATCATTTAAAAATATTACTAAAGCAAGCAGTAACTAGGGTTTTCTGTGTCTTAGTCATAGTCTGAAGTGCTTTCTCTTTTTGTTATTCTGTTCTTCTCGTCCCCATACCCAAGCAGGAATCAATTACTTCTGACTGTTATTCGATATCAGTTGCTATATCAATGATATTTTAGGTTCTTACCATAACTAACCAAAAGTTAATGTTTTAAATATGAAGTCTTTTACATTATAGTAGCATAAATTGACACACTTCTGCTACCACTCAATGGCTTCTTTCTCTTAATTGTCTTTGAACTAATCTCTGCAAATTAAAGATTCTAAGAGATGCAAGTGAATGATGTTTTCAAATATAAGCATACTGTAAAAATTTTCTTACCTGTAAAGGCTGTCCATTGCACTTGGTATGTTACAAACCTCACTGGCTTAGGCAAGCAGACAAATGCATTTTGGAATGTGTGCTGCCTGTAACACCATTATTCACAAGTCTTTTCCCATGTACATCTCCCACTAGTAACTACATTAGGCTACAGTCTCCAGGACTCAAACTAAACAATCTGCAAGATAATATGTTCCCGTGGCCTTGATATTACATGCACACTAGACAATGGTGTAAATAGGATGGCAATGTAAGACTTTATTTTATGTCTAAATGAGGGATGCATAGGATCTCTGACAATAACTTACAATAGTTTGTGGAAGTAATGTCGACATTTGGAAATAGGATTTTGACATAAATGTAAACATAAAAGAGTACTTTAAAAACCACAATCGACAGGATATCATGATGGAGGACATACACGGAGTACCGA
>NW_016107342.1:12549023-12591964 GCF_001604975.1 Cebus imitator | reverse complement strand
ACCCAGGCTGGAGTGCAATGGCGCAATCTCGGCTCACTGCTATCTCCGCCTCCTGGGTTCAGGCAATTCTCCTGCCTCAGCCTCCTGAGTAGCTGGGATTACAGGCATGCGCCACCATGACCAGCTGATTTTTTGTATTTTTAGTAGAGATGGGGTTTCACCATGTCGACCAGGATGGTCTCGATCTCTTGACCTCGTGATCCACCCGCCTCGGCCTCCCAAAGTGCTAGGATTACAGGCGTGAGTGACTACAGAAATTTTTCTTGGGAAATATGTTGGTGTGATTTCACAAAGCAATTTATCTTAACTGTGATTACCTTCCAGTACAGACAGAGAATGATTTTCACATATATTCTCTAAATATTCCTCTTAAATAAAATAAACAGCTTCCTCTTGCTCTCTTTTAACCTGATTTTTCAGTTGCATGATCAAATATCATATTCAGGTGGTATGTTCCATCTGAATGTGAAAGCAATCATATAGTTGGTCGGTGGTGGCAAGATGAAATAATCAGAAGCAGAGTCTTTCTATTGTGTTCTAGATTATCACAGTGATGTGTGTACTGACCATATTCAACAGAACATTTGTAGTGTTGTAAAGTATGGAAAATGATAAATATATCATATAAAGCTCAAAAATCATCTTTAGAGAAAAAATTGCTGAGTTGTATCTGCTCTGTTGTGCTTTGAAATGAATCCCCCAGCCACCTTATCAAAACATTTCTAAAGACTACGTTTTGGTGCTTTTCTAGAGATTGTGCTGACCTTTCAGATTTCAAATTAGTTTTCAGCTTTAAATTTGGTTTTGAATTATGTGTTCACTAATTTGCAGAATGTCTAAGGAGACATTTAATTCAAAACATTGTACTGAGATATTCAGATATTCAGAGTAAAAATATAATTGTATTTTTTATATTGTCTTTTCCTTTGGCATTACAGGAAAATCCAGGTTATCAATACAATTCACATTCTGCAAGAAAGGATGGTATGCCTTCTCAGTAATTTATCACTCTTGTATGATGGAAAGGCTCATTTTCTAAAAGAAATATCAGAAAAGTGAAGGAAAGCACTTTGTACATTGTTTCATCATTTTATCAAGAACAAAAAGAATGGTTTAATACTTCCTGTAATTCCACTTTCTCCTTCTGCATACAAATTAAGTTACACAAGTTCAAGATTAACAGATCCTAATTGAAATGCTAAAAGACAAATATACAGTGTAATTATCCAGTTTGAAGTTTAACATTTTTGAAGATATTTCTATGTGAAAAAAATCTGTTCAGAGACTTAACACATGTCATATTATAGAAAGAAATAAGCTCCGAGGTTTCTAGATATTTTCAGTGCCTAACAAAATATGGTATTTTATCTTGACTTTGTAACCAAGCACATATTTGTTAGCAGATGCCATTTCTCTTCAGATTACTCTAGCCCATTATGAATTACCTTTACTGGGAAGAAGATGGGGGAAAGCTTTTTATCAAAACATAAATTTATTCACCTGAAATACATTATATTCTGAATACAATAAAAAATTATACACATAAAATAATCTATCTTTGCCAATTTGAAAAATCGTCAAACCTTTGGATCAGAAATACTGAGGCCTTAGTAGACATCATAAAACCACTAGAGTGGTATATTTATACGTCCAAAAGTGGTATTCTCCTACCCCAATGAAATCTTTCCATATATGCAAACAATAATGGCAGCAATGTAATTGAGTTATCCAAAAAATGTTATATTTTTTCTTACAGGATTGTTAAAGAGGTGTTTTAGGCTACAGTGCAGCTAGAAAGTGCTATCATGCTGCACATACCAAGGCTTCTAATTAGACTTGTCAATCACTGATTGATTACCACCATAAGATGAAAGAGCAATTGCATCCCAGCAATTATATTATCTTGAGGGTACAAAATGCAATGTTCTGCTCTCAGCTGTCAGCAAGATTTCACCAAATGAAGGTCTGTTCTATCACCACAGGCTGTTCAAAGGCCCTTTTGAGAAAGAACCTAAATATCCCTTAAGCTCTAGAAATACTGCAACACAGGAAAAAAAAAAAAAGTAGTCAAGTAAAATTGACAAAATTTTAATTGATGAATGCAAAAATTATCTCTGTAATTTTCTTGTTGTGTAATTTTAGCAAAATGTAGTTCATGGCAACACAGAAAAGCACTGTTTCTATACTTCACATGCTTCCTTTGTCCTTTCCCCTTCCATCATTCTCTCTCTCCCCACTCCTCTATTTTTTCTCTCTCTCATGCATACATGCCTTTGCTTCTGTGAATAGGTACCTGTATTTCCTTTCTTATGAATTAAAGTTTAAAAATATTCAGTGAATACTTATATTTCTATGCATATTCTAGCAATGTTAGTATTTTTCTCATTTTCCTACAAATAAGATATTGTCAGATTAATAATTACTTAATAATAACTCAAGAATAAGTGCCAAATATTATTTTGCTTTCCAAAGTAGGCTATTTTGGAATTTTAATGTTTCTAAGAGCATCATTTTAGATGTCTCTTTCACATTCTAAAGTCAAAATGTTGGATGAATGTGGTTAGAAACTCAACAGTCATAATGATTGTTGTAGTTTCAAATACTCTGAGAAAAAATAAACAGGCAATTGATTTGGAACAGGCTTGAAATCTAAGTTAGAGGCTTATTTTGAATTTAGATCTTTTGCTTTTAGCTTTTCCAATAGGAAATATCCGATGACATTTCAATTACTATTGCTGCAAAAGAAACCACACAAAACTTGGAGTTGAATACATACCATTTTCGTATGCTCAGAATTCTGTAGGTCAATAATTAGGACAGGGCCCAAGGGAGCCAGCCTGTCTACTTCACAATGTCTGAGACTCACCTGGGAATATTCCAGTGGGGAACGGCCTTCCTCTAGAGCCTTATTCTCATGGCTTACTGGCACCAGAAAGGAGGTGACTGAAAGGATGGGCTTAGCTCAGGATGTGAACTGTAGCGCCTACTTGAGGCTTTTTCATGTGATTTGGGATTCCCACAACACAGTGGCTGGGTTCCAGGAGAAAGTGTCATGAAAGTGAGCATCCCAAGAAATTGCATAGACTTTTGTAAATGAACACCCTGACATTGGATCATCTGTGCTGGGCTCTACTAGTTGAAGCAAATACAACCCCACCCATACTCCTGGCAAGAAAACATGGAACTACCTCTCATGTGAGAAGGGTCAAATAATTGCTATTATTATTTTTAAAAGCCACCAAAGTCTGTCTTTAGTCACAAGTTATTTATATTTATTATATCTACAAAATAGATTCAGATGCCCTCAAGACTCCCCAAATGTCTCAACTTTTTATGTAATTGAGTTCAAGTTCAAGGTCCAAGATTCTGTCAACTCAGTCAAGTCCAGACGTGGATAAGGCTCCTTGGTATGATCCCTCTAGTACAATCATAGTCCTTCAGTACAATTCCTCTCCATCTGAAGATGGCAGGACTAAAGGACTTTGTTGTTTTTCTCCGTATATCCAAACAATGCTGATGGAATAGGCATTAGATAACTGCAGTGGTACCGTAGCTCAGAAATAAAGGGTTGGGGGACAGGGAAGATAGGAAAGAAAGGTCAGTGTTCCATAGCATTTCTGAAATCCAGGCAAGTATAAGTTGCTGATTTCTAAATTGGTGACCAGTCCTATTTTCTGGTTGTCAGCCTTAGAGTTATCTGTGCCTGTTACCTCCCCCTCTGGGTTATTGCTCTGTCTTCTGAGTAATTCTTTTTTTTCCCCCTTTAAAATGTAAGCCTGCAGCTGAAAAGATATTTCAACCTGATTCTGACTTGGAAGAAGCAAAGGGTCCAAAGTCTTTTCTTCATTTTGTATTGTATGTGTGCCTTCAAGTCCAAGTTTGTATAAAACTTCTAAAACTTTATGTGTTTTCTTCTGTGCTGATCTGTCATTCATTTTATTAGACAAAATCCACACCTAAAAATCTACTATCTTTCAAAATCTCTGTAAAGCTTCTGTGAGACAATACCTCAAGAGTCTTAGAACCCCTAGTGTTTATTTAACAAGGCAGGTCTGAAAAAGACCTCTTATATACTAAAAGGGTCTATGAGACACCACCTTAAATCTTTCAGAAGTCTTACAAAAGATGTTACAGTCATTTTTTGCTTCATTTTTATCTGGAAACCATATATTTCTCACAGCATCCTGGATTTGATCTTTGCCTCAAGGCCCTTCATTATATGAAATGTTCTGCTGGAGATACTGGAGGTGGTGGCTATAAAAGTGTATCGCTTGGGTCTCCTGTGAGCAGAAGCTAATTGATGGATAATTCCAGCTGCTGTACTCTGAATCCGCCATGTATGTGATGAGCCCATGTTTTCCTGGGCTGCTCTCAGTGAGTAAGTGTTTGCTTTCCTGTGAAATATAGAATTCCTTCAACAGGAAATTTTGACTTACGGATTCCCCATCAACTTAGCAGAATTCTTAGAACTGTGCTGCAGTGTGAAAATCTGCCTATCCGAAACTCTTTCCTCCCTCTCTTCTTTACAGCAGATAGGCCTGCCTCATAAACTGACAGGTTTTCCATCCTCCTTTGACTTCTTCATTCTTTTCCAGCACACGTTTACTCAAGTAAATCTCTTAACATTTACTTCCCTCTTGTCATCTGTTTCTCAGCATAATTAATACAAATGTTTTGGGGGGTAAGAATTATCATAGTGGAGAAGGCTAAGCAGAAACCTCTGAAACTGCCCCCACTTTTCCTACCATGATGTTAAATCAAAAACAATATCATATCCCGCAGTAGACAGAGGGAGTTTTGAGTCACCATTAATGTCCTAAAGGAGGCAGGAGTGAGGATCCTATCATATCTCCATTTAATCCACCAATTCAACCCCAGTAAAACTTAGATGGGTCCTGGATATGACTATAAACTACTGAAGCCTTAACCACGTAGTAGCCCAGATAGCAGCTGCTATGCCAGATGTGGTATCATTGCAAAAACAAATTATTAAGGCTTCATGTATATTATTTGTGGCTACTGATTTAGCAAATGCTTTCTTTTCCATTCAGAATAGATAAGTATATCTAACAGTTTGCATTCATGTGGGATAGATAACTATCTTCATTTATAGTTTTGCCTCACTCTTATGCTAATGCTGTCATGCTCTGTCATAATATGGTCTGAAGAAATCTGTACCACCTGGACATCCCAAAGAACATTAAACAGATCATTAGATTGATTGTATCATGCTGATGAACAAAATGTAAAAGAGGGGACTAGTATGCCGGAGGTCTTTGTAAAGACACAAGAGCTTCAGAAATTGAGATATACATGCTGAAAAGTTTAGAAATTAACAGAAGAAATGAAGGATTTCCTGGGCCATGAGACTTGTACTGCTAAAATTAGGAAAGTCCTAGACCAACCAGGGTCATTGGTCACTGTATTTGGGTCATAAAATCTGGTCAACCCTATCATGATGGAGATGTCAATGTTGAAGAAAAAGCCAGGATAGAGCTCATGGCAAGCACCAGTGGAAGAATCAACATGCAGACTCTTGGAATTCTAGAAAAAGGCTATAACACTCCTAGGAGAGTATGATATACCATTTGAGAAACAGACACTAGAGTGTTACCCAGCATGGTAGAAATAAAATTCTTGACCTTGGAGTACAAAGTGACCATGCATCTGAAACTTCTTATCATGAATTGAGTCCTGCTACATCCTCCAAGTTATACAGAGTCAACAGATAAGCAGGCTAAGGAGTAGTTCATCTTAAATTGGATGTAGAACATCCAGATTTCAGGACAGGATTGGAGGACATGGTACACTGCGTGAGCAGGAAATCCATAACCTCACATCACCCACCATATTTGCAATAGCACCTCTGTTCCAGCTTGCACTATGGCCATCAGGGGACCTTGTAAAAACAGCTGAAGAAGGAAAAAAAATCCAACCTTGATTGATGCATAGGTCAGCCTGGTACATGGATTCTAACAAAAATTGGATAGCAACTGCATTACAGCCACATTCATGGGTACATGTGAAAGACAGTGGTCAGAGAAAATCTTAATGGGCAGAAATTTTAGTGATATACTTAACAACCTACTTTTGAGAACAAAGTGATGGTGTGGGGCAAGAATATGCACAGATTCTTGGGCAGAGGTCAATGACCTGGCTTTCTCTCTGATCAGGGGCCTACTAGTAAAATGACTGGAAGATCAGAGGCAAGGAGGCCTGGGATAAAAGTTTCTAGAGAGATGAGCACACAAGAATGAGCACAGGATTTGGAGGGTTTTATACTAAACTTTAATGCTTACCAGAAAGCATCCATTATGGCAAAGGCAATGAAAAATCAGGGATACAAAATTACTTCGCCATTTGACAACAGCAAACCTTTGATCATGAGGCACCCTGGAACAACATGATGAGCTCATGAATGTAGTGGCCAGGGTGGCAGAGATGTAAGTTACATATGTGCTCAAAGGCACAGATCCACACTTAAAAAGGCAGATTTAGCTACTGCTGCCTCTGAATGTCAAGTTTATCTCCAATAGGGACCAATGTCTAGTTGCCAGTATTATACCATTCCTTAAGGAGACAGACCAGACTCTTTTGTTTAGTTTAGTTTTGTTTTGTTTGTTTTTGAGATGGAGTCTTGCTCTGTTGCCCATATTGGTATGCAGTGGAGCGATCTCAGCTCTCTGCAACCTCCACCTCCCAGATTTAAGTGATTCTCCTGCCTCAGCCTTCTGAGTAGCTGGGATTACAGGCATGTGCCACTACATCCGGCTAATTTTTGTATTTTTAGTAGAGATGGGGTTTCACCATGTTGGTCAGGCTGGTCTCAAACTTCTCACTTTGTGATCAGCCAATCTCGGCCTCCCAAAGTGCTGAGATTATATGCATCAGTCACTGTACCCCGCCGAAAAACCACTCTTGAAGGCAAGTCAACTGCATTGGGCCTGGTTTTTCCTCATAGACGCAAAGACCTGCTATGAATAATGGTTTCCCTTTCCTTCTAGAAGAGCCTGAGCCAACAACATTATTCAAATTTTTATGGAATGCATACAGAATCATTCAAAACTGGGAATCTCATACAGGATAATAACTTGCCTGGAGACCCACATCAATGGTGGTGCTGGAGGGGGCTTATGACTACGGCATCTATGGTTTTTATCGCATGCCACACTCTCCAGAAGCAGATGGACGGCAGAATGCAGAAGCATTCTAAAACATAGCTGAAGTCCTGTCTTGGAGGAAACACTCTGAAAAGGTAGAGTGCACCATTAGGCATTTGGGGGCATTTGGGATTTCTTGTGTCCAAGAGCAAGTAGATGAAACAGAAGCCACCATCTTTCTAGTTTACCTGATTAGAAGAAGGTAGGGCTGCTTTCACACAGTAGGACCTGGGGAAGAGATATGTGTGGATTCAAGTGATCAACCTGGTCCTCTCCTGGCATTTCTTTGTTTCATTGTAACTGTGAGTACATGTAGTAAGGTATAATTGCCAAGAGTTCAGCCTCTCGGGAATGAAGTTTTGGACACTAGTCAGTCCTCAAGAGCAGCCCGCGAAAAGCTGAGAGTGAGGGGGAGTTTGGAAATAATATATAATGAGTGTTGCTTATGTCTCCACAAAAAGATAAAACGTTGAGGGCTACAGTTCATCCCACTGGCCTCACACTTCTAAGTTTACTGTAAGGAAAAGAGGCCCCTGGGGACCATGGAGGAGCTGCTCACCACACACATGTAGAGAAGTATATCTGTACTGCACAAACAGTGGACTTTGGTGGCTAAAGAAATGTGACTCAGATGTTCTGTTGTAGAAGTATAACTGACAGATGACTCCAGCTGCTGCACCCTGAAGCTATCAGCATTTTGTACTGCAGTCTTGATTCCCACAGAGCAATTTTTACCTGGCAAAAGTTTAACTGTGCTGTTGTCTGAGACCATCTATCCAACTTTCTGCCTCCCCCCACACCATCACAGGTGTCATACCTGCATTGTGGCCTGCCAGTTCTCCCTCCCTCTCTTGGCTCTCTCTCCTTTTTTACTTCACAAATATTTCCCCCTATAAATTTGTTTGTCTATTTCCAACTTGATACCTGCTTCTGAGAAGACTTATACCAACGCACAGGGAATAAGTTGTCTGTAAATGCCAGGAAGTTCTGACTTGTAAATAATTTTCTCTAGGCTCCATCTGAAAATGACACAAGATCTTCTTTAGTTCATCTGTCTCTATTTCTCAGTTTATGATGCACAACTACAAGAAAGCAATTGATACTCTTTGAATACATGCTTGGGAATCTCCTCAGTCAGATCTGTCAATTCATGTGCTACATTGTCTATTTTCTATGCTACTGCTGGTGCCAGTTGTGCTTAACTCTCCATCATTTCTTAATGAGAACTCTATTTTCTTCCAGTTTCCAATAAAAGCTTCCTCAATTTCCTTTAAACCCTTCCAAATCCTCCTCAATGCCCATTCAAGTATCCACTATGACCCAGACCCAATGCCAAAAACATGTTTAAGAATTTTCTTTATGTTTTAAATTTTTCATGTTTTTTTTCAATTTCATTTTTGTTCAGTGACTTCACTCCTCCTCAAGTTACCAAATACTATTTTAATTAGTATTGCTGCCTACGAATCCTATCTTCAACCAAAGGAATACGCAACCATTGTTCATTCATTCACTTCTGCTCTATCTAGAGTTTAAAGTCATTCCCAAACACATCTACTTGCAAGAGGGAGAGTACATGAACTCTACAGCACAAGAGAAAATGTGTCAATTTGCAGCCATTTATGAAAACTTACACAAGTGATATTCACCCACTGATTACCATTCCTAAAATATGTAAGTTTAATGAGCAAAAGCAAATGTGTGAAGCTGAGATACTATCAGCTTAGGGAATTTTTTCAGAAACCTTTAAACCTGTAAAAGTACTCACTAGCCCTTCCTATATATAGGATTCCTCCTTTTATGACTTACTACTACTTTTTTCTGTATGTAAGAATAATTCATTCCAAAACAGGTTCTCTGCTGTCCAGTGACATAAGTCTTTTCTCTGCTAATGAGCCTTCAAGCATTTCTCAGTTTTTGTTAGCTCAAATCGAATTTTTTTCAAACATCCGTTATTTGCCTCTGCCTTAAGTTTTGACTCTTAACTTCCCCTTCTCCTCAACATCAATCCTGTATTCCAGCAAGTTCAGTCCTCCCTGTATGTCTTTATAGTTTCTGAGTCCTTATCATTTTTCAATTTCTGGTGGCATGGAATTTATCTTTCTTCTCCATCAATCCAAATTACATGTTTACTATAACAAATGCGTAATATCTAACTTTTCCCAAAAGACTGGTCTTACCCAGCATCTCACAGTTTTCTTTCTCTTTGAATTTCTAAGTCTTCTAGATCATGTTTGTATGTGTGTGTGTGTGCATGTGTGTGTGTGTGTTTTCACTGTAGACCTTGTTAGATAAATGAGATTAAGACTTACATTCCTATTTGCTTTGTGTTACTTAAAATCTATTTCTGGATGGATAAGTTAATTGTTTCCTTGGACATTTTTATATGTTTAGTTTTTTTAAAAAAATCTCATTCATGGTGTTGAGCTTCCTCAGATGTTCACTGATTGTTAGTTGTATGCTTTTGTTTTGTAACAGAATCCCTCATTCACATGCTGGGCTGTGCTGATGTCCCTTGTGAACTGTGACATTGTATTTGAGTTCCTAGATTATTATTGTTGTGGTAAATTTCAGTTGGTTGCCTATTTTTTTTCCTCTCCAACTACATTGTGCAAATTCAGCACCTCTGATAATTCCCCTGTATTTTGGCCATAGGTATGGGCTTATTAATCAGTTTTTATGTTTATCTTTCTGTACTTTTGTAGATTTGATGTGGCAAGCAGTGATTTCAGTATGTGCTCAGTCTGCCATTTTGACAGTGAAATTGTTCACTGTACACTTTACGTTGCCTTTCACACAATTGACAAAACTCATATTTTTAGCATCTTGGTTTACATTATAGCTAAAAGAGAATCTTAAATGTGGTAGCACCTCAATTAATGTTTTTTCAATGACAATTTAATGCCTTGGTTCTAACTTACAGTTTAATTCTGACACAATCTTGGGAATATAATTTTAAAGTGGAATGAAACCGTAATATCTCCCCAAGGATGTAAAATGTAAGAAAATATTCATAACCAGAAATAAATGTGGGAATTAAGATTCCTTTCAGAGAAAAAAATACTGTTACATTTAATCTAAACTACTCTAGCTGTTTGAACTCAGACTGCGGCTTATTCCTTCATTCAATAAATATTTGAGTAACTAGTGGTTTTTGAGTGTTGTTCTGGATGCTGAGTTATAGAAATAAACAAACAAACAACAACAATAACAACAAAACAGCCACCAAGGAGCCTATATGTGCAAAACCACTAAGGTGTATGTACGTGTGTGTACCTCTTGTGTTCAAGGAGGTAGTATGTCAACAGAAGTCGTTACAGGAAAGTACAAGATAATGTGAACAGAGAAGTGACGAAGGCAAGGTGGTACAGAAAGCCTTAGACCATTAAAAAGATTCAGTCTTTTACTCTGAGCCATATGGGGGACCACCAGAAGGTTTGGGTAGAAGAGAGACATTATTTTACCTATACTTTTGCAGTGCCACTGCTGTGTAGATCTCAACCAGCCATCTGTATATGAGCCTGGAAGTGCAGAAACCAGAGTCCAATTTGGACGCCATTGCCATCATTTAAGCAAGGAAAGGAGGTGGCTTGGACAAGGAGTAAGAGTGATAAAGGTGGTGAGAAGTTGCCAAATTTGGGGCTACTAATGGAAATGTGAAAGACTGAAGAATAAATTTGTTTTGGAAAAACATGAGTCTCTATTTATTAAATGTCCCAGAATCAAGGCCAGTTTTATTAACTGAATGCATAAAGATAAAAAAGAGAGTACTCTAAAACTCTCATAACCATAGAGAATTTCTCCCTCGCATTTTAGAAAACATTTCAATCTCCTGGGCTATATTAAAATGGAGGTAATTTATTGCTGGAGGGACTAGTACTTCAAAGGATAACCTTCTCTAGCTCCTCTAGGTAGTGCCCATCACCTAGCTCCTCTAGGCAGTACCCAGTCTTGGGTATGTCTTTATTAACAGCATGAGAACAGATTAATAAATTGTCTTAGAAATTATTCTGGCTCCGATCAATAGTCAGAGGCCACACAGTGATTTTAACAGGGGAAATTTGAGAATAACCATTAAGATGGGAAGATAGCTCTAAAGGGTATGCTAGGACTGAGGGATTATTCCCAAAGGAAAACAAACTTGAAACCAGCACCTGGACAGGTCTCCCTTTAAAGGATCCTACCACATTGTGGCCTGGGCTATGCAGAGTAAAGGTGGAGTGGTCTACTCACTAGAAAGGAGGCTGATAGGGCTGCTGACATGAGCAGGTGTGCAGTAGGCTAAAGAGAGGATGTGGGGAGCAGTAACGGGTTGGGCTGGGAATCCCACAGTGTCAGAGATCTTGGCTTCACTGCTAATGCCTGAGCGGACTGCAGCAGAAAGCACATTTTCTAGGAGGCTGTCAATGAAGCCACACTAGAAGCAGACAGGCAACCCCTATTCTTCACCAATGTGAATGCAGTGCTCTTAACCACAAAGCTTAACTTCTTGGTGATTGGCAAAGGGGAAACTTCTAAAAGGCAAAGTGCCATTATCACAGAGCAGGCAAACAGGCTGAATTTAGAGTTGAGAGGTAATACAGAACTGGCACAAAGATCCCAAAGGAAATTTTATTTATATGGATGAAATCTACTATAGATTAAAACTTTAGAAATTTATAAAATATTTTATAAATCTGCAATAAGTCCATTACAAATTAATGTATGTTCACATTTTATGAACAATATTTTTTTAAATAGTGCAAAGAGTGGTATTATTTTACAAGTTGAAAATAATTTCGATGACTAATTTACGAGAAGACAATTAGATTTTCATATCTGCTTCTGCATTCAATCTGTTACAATATATTGTTTGGTTTGCAGTACATTAAAAAAAAGTCAATTTACCCTCAGAGATATGTACTTGCAGGTTGGAGGAATATTTTAATGACCTTTTCATTTGACTATGGATAGTCTTCTTTGATGTAACACTCAAAATTGACAAGAAGTCTTTCCTTAAAGGTTGGTCACACTGTGAAATCTGAAACCATCAATGAACTTTTCATCTTCTAATACATTAATATTCACTGATAAATCTTGCATTTTGAATAAATGTTTTACCAACACATGATTTTGTAACAATGTATTGGTCATTTGCAAAATATTGGTTCATTGATTTATGCAGGACTCTTAAATGCAGACTCTTAAGTTAACACAGGACACAATTAATTAGATCATACAAAAAATCACATTAATTAAGTACAAATAATCTCATCAGAAAAGTCATTAACTATTGTAAAACTGACAGGCTCACAGTGGCAGATAAAAGTTTTCCAAAATGTTAATTTCCTTGTGAAAACTCAAGTTTTATCCTTGGCAGCATATAATGTCAGTTGCTTTCATCCCTTGTTCATTTTTGAGAAAATATCTTACAAATGTGCAAGTCAAAATATTTATAGTTGATCAGTTTGTCACTATTTTAAGTAAAAATGATGTTCCATGAAGGAAAGCTGTTTGTTCCACCCCATAACTTAATCACACAAGGGCTTTTCCTTTAGGCAACCATCAGACTTCAGTATGCAGGAGTACTTTATGCATACATTTTATTTTTTCATGCAGAATATTGAAAATGTGTGCTCAAAATTGGGAATTTAATAAAATTAATACTGCTTCATTGAGGACATTGAGAAGTGAAATTGTGATTGTATGACTGAAAAAATGTGACTGAAAAATACAATGACAACTAGTATATGTCTTGATCCTTGCTGAGACACCAATAATTTTCCTTATCATTGCCCTTGAAATGTCGTTTTTCCCTTAGCACTTTCAGTGTACTTTAGTATACACACCTTTCTCACCCTTGAATTACTATCATTTCTGTGGCTATACACACCACATTCTCAAACTCCCTAAAGTCAAAATTTATATTTGATTTCTTTTTATTTTCCAATTTTTTCACCCTCGTGCAAGTGCCTAACTCAGTGTCTTCCACATAGTGGGTGTGGAACTGCCCAATGGGTTCTTTTGCTGGCTGCCCAGATACAGTGGATTTATCGAGATAGAGGAGAATTGCAATAGAGAAAGAGTTTATGTCACACAGAGGAGATGTATTACTCAAACCAGTTTCCCCAGAAATTCAGAGAGGGTTTTTTAAAGAATAATTTGGCAGGTAGGGGGCTGGGGAGTGAGGAGTGCTGATTGGTCAGGTCAGAGATTAAATCATAGGGAGTTGAAATGTGTTCTTCTTGCTGTGTTTCTGATTCAGATTGCCAGGCTGAGTGGAGCCAACTGATCCGTCAGAATGCAAGGTCTAAAAAATATCTCAAGCACCAATTTTAGGTTTTACAATGGTGCTATTATCCCTGATAGCAATAGGGAAAGTTCAAAATCTTGCAGCCTCTGGCTGCATGACTCCTAAACCATTATTTCTAATCTTGTGACTACAAAGATTAGTCCACTTTGTAGGACTAATCTTGTTAGCCCTACAAAGGCAAGAAGGGGATTTGTTTCAGGAAGGGGATATTATCATCTTTGTTTCAAATTTGAACTATTAACTAAGTTCCTCCCAAAGTTATTTGGCCTACACCCAGAGTTAAACAAGGCAGCCATGAGGTCACAAGTAAGATGGAATCAGTTAGATTAGATCTCTTTCACTGTCATAATCTTCTCACTGTTATAATTTTTCCAAAAGTGATCTCGGTTGTCTAATAAGTATTTGTTGAATAAATAAATAAACATTTTTAAAAGAAAAGTCAATATTTGTTATAATCTTGTTGATGTGTGTTCCTGTTAAGTCCTTCTGTACTTAACCTGCATACAGTGTCAGATTGCTCTCTCTCTATATATATATGTGTGTATACACACATACACACACACACACACACACACACACACACACACATATATATGATATGCATTGTAATTTATATCTACCAGTATACAAGAATAATCATTGGCCTTACAGGAATATGTATGTGTGATTTTAATTATTGATTTACTTCTCTGTTTCCCTTATGATAATGAAGCTCCTTGCAGGCAAGACATATGTCTTATTTTTCATTTTGAAAGCTCAAGTTCTAGCACAGTGCCTTAGGTGTATGAGTTACTCAAAAATTGGTTGCTTATAAATAAAAAAATGAAGAAGTGAATGATTTGAAGCTTTTAAAAGAAAATCACGCATAATAAGATAGGAACTTTTCTTGTACTATGGTGTCCACTAAATATAAGCTTTATTTTATAGATTATATATTTCATAGATTATAAAATACATTCACACAGATTTTATTTGTCTTTATGATATACCATTAAAGTACAAAGCACAGAAATTCTTCACTATTTCTTTTGCTTGTCATTGCCCCACATTTATGCTAATGTTATCCAGTTCTTTTACTTACTTTAAACATTAACCTTTGATTGAATTTTGGCTGCATGATACATACATACACATGGATGGATCCATAATTAATTGAACATTTAGATGGCTTTATCATGCTGTCATAATTATAATAGAAAAAATAGTTAACATTTGTTGACTATATACTACATATTGTGACAGATGTTTAATATTAATTGTCACATTGATCTTATCAACAACCATGTAAAGGAGATTATATAAGTGTTTGAATTTTCACATACCAAAATGGAAGCATAGTAAACTCAAGTAATTTACAGAAAGTGACAAATTCAGCAATTAGAGGCAGGATTTAAGCCCAAATGAACTGACTTCATCATTCTCTTAAATCCTATAATATAATGTCACCCTCTCCACACAAATAATCATAAAATATCATTAAAAAGACAATACAGGCTAGACCTTCTAAATCTGACAGCATTTAACCTTGTAAGAATTTGTAACTTCACATATGTACTATACAGATGAAGAAACAACATGTAGCAGTAGGCTGTATTGCCTTTAATAGCTTGTTTTACATGATCCTGTGGAATTAAATAACTGTAATAATTTGAATACCACGGACATATATTGCCACTGCTCTTGTAATAGTCTATCAACCTACAGAGTCCTCTTTTAACTCACCACTAGTTTCTGAGAGCCCCCGGGGGATATAAAAAATGCTCATAAGCATGTCTCTTCCCATCAGTTGTGATAAACTCCTCTGTGTGTGTGTGTGTGTGTGTGTGTGTGTGTGTTTGAGACAAAGTTTCTCTCTGTCACCCAGTGCAATAGGATCATTGATGCTCATTGCAACCTCAAATTCCCAGGCTCAAGTGATCCTCCTGCCTCAGCCTCCTGAGAAGTTGGGATTACAGGTGTGTACCACCACAGCTAGCTGCTCTTTTAATGATTTGGTAGAAATGGAGGTCTCATTACATTGCCCAGGCTGGTCTCAAACTCCAGAGTTCAAGCTCAAGTGAGTCTCCTGCCTTGGCCTCCCAAAGTGCCTGTAATCTTTGGGTGAAGGCAATTGCCCTCCATAATCTAAGTGGGTCTCATGCAAGTAGGTGAAGGCCTGAATAGAATAAAAAGGCCAGCCTCCCTAGGCAAGAGAAAATACTCCAGCAGATTGCTTTTGGTCTCTCTCTCATTCTTTCAATGTCTCTTGTACACAAAGGCACCCCCCCACACACACACAATATAGATATAGATATAGATGTACATCTATAGTATAGTATATCTATATCTATTATATATTTATTGTAGACATATAAATATCTACCATATATTTATAGTAGATATATAAATATCTACCAATTATTTACAGTAGAATATAAATATCTACTATATTTTTATAGTAGATATATAAATACCTACTATATAGATGAATCTATTTACAGATATATAAATATATAGTAGATATTTATATAGCTACTGTATTATATCTATATATCTATGGATCTATAATATCCATGGATATATACTGTCTATAGTAGATAAATATCTAGCTATCAATGACCTAGCATGTCATGGCACCCAGGCTACATGGTGATTTGTGACAAAGTGGAGATAAAGGCCACTGCTACTCCTGCAGTGTTTTGTTGGAGAGCTCCTTAAGCAGGGCTGTTGGTGGCCTAATGTTTCACAGAGATTTTCCTGTATGGTGCTTTTACAGTTCTTTTTCTCCTGACAATCTATAGGAGTGGGCTGGAAGTACTCACCATGCTGTAGTCAGAATCCTGATTCCTTCGCCAATAATGACTCTGGCTTAAATAGTCGGCTATCATGCACAGCTACTTCTTCTCTTGGGATGAATTATCTTCCTCTGTTAGTGTCAGTTTGGCCTGTTATGTGATTTATTCGAGACATGCTCCAGACAATTTTTAAGTTACATTATTTCCCAGGGGTCTCTTCAAATGCCATGAAAGGGAATTCTCTTGGGAGTGTACCACCAGGACTCTAAGGATGCTTACACATGCCTGAATACCAACAAACGGAATGTTTCTGCAGTGTGCTAGAGAAATATTTTTATATGTATTCTAATTCCCTTGACATTCACCCTCTGTGGGAAAATCAACTCTTCTGTACCTTCCCACATTTTTCAGTTTTACCCAATAAGCACACACTACTAAAAGTCCCACTAACTTCACATATGAATATAGAAGGGACTATAATTTTACTCAAATTTGTTTGTGTAAAAAAAGTCCCCTGAATGAGGGATGAGGATATATTTTACCCCCTGCATGAGGCAGTGCTTTGGGATAAATGTACTGTGTTTGATCTGACCAATAAGTGCACATGGGGCCAAATCTGTCACATCTGACTGGTCAAAGAAAAAGCTGACATATACAACCATATTAATCATCATTCCAAAGAAGGTGAGACTGGGAAGAAAATGTAAGAATAAAAAATATACAATCTAAAATATTAAGTTCTATTTTATATTTTGAGACAGTGACCAAGAACAGCTAATTAAAATTTAACGTTTAGCTGAATAAGGTCACAGTTATATTTTTGGTTTTCCTCCTATTGTTAAGTCTTCTAAAATGGTGAAATTTGGGGACCTGTTTTAGGATTAAAAAAGAAAATGTACTTAATGCTTCCAGGGGATAAAAAGAAGATTATCTAGGCATTAGACAACTTCATTACTACCTACACATTATCTGTCTTCAAACAATAACTATTTAGTCAGTGACTCATCCAAACCAAATGTGCAAAGTGTACAACAAACTGAATATATCAAAATTCTTATCTTCTATCCTCGGGTGTTAAGAAAAAAGATACTAACATTGAGAATATAGAAAATACAAGGTGATGGGAAATTTACTACACCTGTCGACTCTAAGGGGCTTCAAAATGAGCCAACTCAATTATATGTTTTTCAAACAAAGACACCTCAATTATGTCCCCAGAATCATATCTACTAGCCTGAAGGTTACCCTCTGGATGATTTCAGGAGGTAACAATGAGGCAGGCCTGCTTGTGAGCTAAGCTAAATTTCTGCCACATTAATATTGGATATGTCAGTATCTGACTTCATGGAGGTACTTTCCTGCTACTGAATACCCTGCTCATTTTTTTCTTAGTTCCAAAGTATAACTGTTAGAATTCTTAAGCAAAAACTATTAACTACAGTATTTCTCTTCTATTTTTAAAGCTGTTTACTATTTTGTGTTCTAAAGCTTCTGAACATAAAAGTTATCCTTTAAGTTAAAACAAGTAAGATTTCTTAATAACAACATAGTAGTAATATACTAATTTTGAACTTCTTAGTGATACTGTTAATTTTAAATTGGGAAACTTTATGTATATTGATAAAATTTTAAGAATAGCATCTGGGTATGGCCTAATTATAAAGTTTCTTTTATGATATTACAGAAACAATTTATTTTCCCACTGTTTTAGCATTACCTTATTCTCTCTTTATCTGAGTTAAGGGTGCTTAAGTATATGCCTTGCCTGTTGAAAAAAATGCTGAAAAGAATTATTTTGCTTTTCTCTATATATTCTCCAGTATTCCATGATTAAAATATTTTCTTTCAAATACTCAGTTTTACTATACTTAACTTACTATTAATTTTGCAAAAATGTTAATCATTGGAAGAAATAGAAGTTAAAAAAAGTTACATTTCCAGAAATAGAAAACAGTACCAAAATCTTCCCCAGGACTTCAGAATAAAACCACTATACTTTATCTATTTTTTTTCTCTCATCACATTCCTCTTGGTCTTTATTTATGACTCATCTGAAATAGGTTATTATGATCTATGGCAGGCACTGTTGGTTGCTGAACAGCTAGCCATCCTTTTCCAATATTTCTTTACTAATCTAACAACAGATTTACTTCACATCAGGTGGCCACCTGTGTCAGAAAGATGAGCTCCCCTTAGACCTAGCTAGAGGGAGAATCTTCATTACTGAATACCATGACAATTCCATTCTTCTCAACCTTGATTGATTTAGATGAGATTTTATTATGCAATTCTGGAAGGTTACAGTGTTCAGGGAATCATCCAGGAGCTTCTGGAATGGGTTTCATTCATCTTAGAAAGATCTAAGCCCTTTTTGTCCCTTTTAGGATTTAGATCACTGGGGAAGGTAGCATGCTGAAAACTATTCAGTTATTGCTGTGGTTTGAACGTGTCCCCCAAAATTGATGTATTGAACATTTAATTCCCAATGCAACCGTGTCAAGAGGTAAGACCCGGTAACAGGTAATTAGATCACGAGAGGGTCTGTCCTCATCAATGGATTAATGGTATTATCATTAGAATTGGTTACTTACCATCGGAGTGAGTTCCTAATAAAAAGGTGAGTTCAAAATAAATAAACAAAATTAAAAAAAAAAAAGGTGAGTTCAGATATCTTCCTGCTTGCTCTTGTACTCTCTTGCCCTTCTGCTTTTCAACATGGAATAATCAGCATGAAGATCCTCACCAAATGCAGGCACCTTGACACTGGACTTCCCAGCCTCCAAAACTGTGAACAATACATTTCTTTCCTTTATAAATTACCCAGTCTATTGTAGTCTGTTACAGCAACAAAAAATGGACTAAGGCATTTATCTTAGCATCAGAAGAGGTAGATCTGAAGACATTAGCTGACAGAGTGAGGATACATACACAGAAGATTTTTTTAAAATTTCATGTAACTCTTGTTACATGAAGGTTTATGTCCTTACTGTTTAAGCAATTTTGAGTTGGTTGTAGTGCTGCCTGTAGCTGAAATGGTTCTAAGTAATATTTTTTCTGCACTGAAGAGGCATGCATAATCCCTACCTGTTTTCATTTTAAATCCATGATCGTGGAATTTTTAGAAGAAATGTTGAATCCTTGCCCTCAGAGAGACCACGTTTTCCTCCAGATAACTGTTGTTGAGGCTGCTGAAAAGCACATTCTGAAAGCATATGGACATTCTTAGGTAATAAATTTGAAATCAGGAATTCCCATCAAACTTTGGTAACTATACAGTTATTTTAAAATTTTGAAGAGTGACTACTGTTGAATTAATTAGACTAAATTTGCCTAATTGTTTATAATGTCTAGAATTATCTTTATATATATGTAGTATTATAAATTTTTTGTCTTACAAACACTATAGACTAATCTATAATCTGTGTCAATATTATGCAAGTGGTGAGATTTAGAATCTAGAAGCCTCACTAATCTTTCAGAGAGCAACTCAGAAACTACAAAAATTCTTGTTAGAACAGATGGGCTTTTTAAATTGATGCTATAGTGCATAATTCTACCTCTGTTGAATCATTTTAACAAGAAAGTGTTTTAAGTGTTCCACCAGTTGGCTGGTCAAATTAACATCAGGCACCAGTTAAGATATATATCACAAGCATAAATCTATCTAGTGACCCATGAGCAAGTAAAACTACATCTGCAAAAGAGTCTTTCTAGGACAGGAGGTCACAAATAGATCTTAGAGAGCGATATGGAAATGAAAGTTTCACATTGGCTTCAATTTCTGGCACGTGATAATTATCATATGACACAAGTCTATCTTAAATCTAGTCATCGGAATATTTGAAAAAAATAACAAAAGAGCCAAATCAATCAAACTCTGGAATTTTAGTGTTCAAAGTGTCCTGAAGGAAAATACAATGTCTCAATAGTAGATTTAAACTGAGCTCAATATGTGGATTGATGAGATATTCTAGTCAAATATTCATTGTTTGTTAGGTTTAATAGGGTACAAACATATTTAGAACATTATATGCATTATCCTTCATCAGCAGCCAAAAAATTTTCATCCAAATAAAATAATTCTAGTAAAGAACTATGTAGTTTACTTATTTAATTCCAGTGTAGCTCATATCTTTTTTATCCTTTTATTTTTAGTTGACATGTAATAACTGTACACATTTATGAGATACAGAGTGATATTTTGATACGTATATCCAATGTATAGTGATCGAATCAGGTTAATTAGCATGTCTACCACCTCAAACATGTTTTCTTTCTTTGTGTTGGGAACAGTCAAAATCCTTTCTTTTAGCTTTTCGAATAGACAATACATTTTGGTTAACCATATTTACCCTACAGTACTATAGAAAACTAGAACTCATTTCTACTATGTAGCTGTCATTTTGTATCCATTAACCAACCTCTACCTATCCTCCCCTCCACTATCCTTCTGATCTTCTAATTAATCATAATTCTACTCTCTACTTCTATAGGTCCAACATGAATGAGAACATGCAGTATCTACCCTTCTGTATGTACCCCACTTCATTTAATATAACTGTCCTCCAGGCTCATATATGGTGCTGACAATGACAGGGTTATATTCATTTCTATGGCTGAATATTATTCAATTGTATATATACCACATTTATTAATTCAGTGATGGACATGTAGGTTGATTCCATATCTTGGCTACTGTTAATAATGCCGCAATAAACATGAGGGTGCAGATATCTCTTTTACAAATTGTTTTTTTAGCTGAGCATGGTGGTATACATCTGTTGCTCTAGCTACTTGGCAGGCTGAGGTGGGAGGATCACTTGAGCCCAGGAGTTCAAGGCTGCAGTGATGGCCCCACTGCATTCCAGCCTGGGCAAAAGAGTGAGTCCCTGTCTATAAGCAAATAAACAAACAAAAATAATACACGGATTTCCTTTCTTTTAGATAAATACCCAGTAGTGGGATCGCTGTGCCATATGGTAGTTCTAGTTTTATGAGAAACCCCATAATGTTTTCCACAGTGAATATATAAACTTACATGCCCACCAACAATACGTGAGTTCCTTTTCTTCCACATTTTTGCCAGCATTTGTTTATTTGTCTATTTGATAACAGCCGTTCTAACTGTTTAAGATGGTATCTCATTTTGGTTTTGATTTACATTTCTCTGATGGTTAGTGATGTTAAGAATATTTTATATATTTGACTATTTGTATGTCTTCTTTTGAGAAGTGTCTATTTAGAAACTTACCATATTTAATCAGTTTCCTTGTGGGTTTTTATTTTTTATTTTATGTTGTTTGAATACCTTGTAAACGTTGGATATTAGCCGCTTGTCAAATGAATAGTTTGCAACCTTTTTTCCAATCTACAGGTTGTTTCTTCACTGTGTTGATCGTTTTCTTTGTATGCAGAAGCTTTTCAGTTTGATATAGTCTCCTTTGTCTATTTTTGTTTTGTTGCTTGTACTTTTGAGGTGTTACCCATAAAATCTTTGCTTAGACCAATGTTCTGAAGCATTTCCCCTGTTTTCCTTTAGTTGTCTTATAGTTTTGGGTCTTATATTTAAGCCTTTAATCCATTTTGAGTTGATATTTGTATATATCATGAAATACAGGGATATTTTTTCATTCTTCCACGTATGAGTATCTAGTTTTGCCAGCACTGCTAATTAACAAAGGTATCGTTCCCTCAACTGTGTTCTTGGTGCCTTTGGAGAAAATCAATTGAATATAAATACTTAGGTCCCTGTCACTTCCCTGCTGAAGTCTTGCATTTTCCTTTAGACTTTCTATTCAATATGTGGTCATCTGCTCACTGTTTTTGTCTGTCTTGGTGGAAGGGGTGAGTGCTGGGCACCTGTAGTCAGCCATCTTGATGACGTCTCCCAGCGTAGCTCATTTCAAAACCACTTTATATAAAGGAAGCCTTTTAGGTTAAACTTTCCATGACTACCGCTTCTGTAGTTTTAGCACATAACATAATTTTACTAAAATTAAATAAGGAACTTTTGAACTGTCAACCCTATCCTATGGGCTAACTAGGAATCTACCAGTAAGTTACAAGTTTTGTTTTTTACAAATTGAAAGAGAAGTAAGAACAATTAGTAGGTTTGGACTCTTCTGAGAATGCTGCTGGTTACCCATCTGCTGGTGGATCTGTTGGGTTGAAAGTATAAGGGAAAGCATACCACTTCCAACATTTTCTGCTTATATCCTTATTAATTTCCTCTAACATAAATTTCGTCTAACATAGTTACTTATTTATGATGTAATCATTGCAGACTAGTGGTCCACCAAAAGCCACAGTCTCTTTTCAGCATTCATATACACTTATATATTTCTTATTGTTTATTGATTTTAGCAAGTGTACCTTGATATATTTGCTGATGGCTACATGGGCAAACTCAGTGTCAAGTGGTATAGTAATGAAGTCATTATACTGATATCTGGGATAAGAAGTAGTCAGCCTAGAGTAGGTCTATGCTGTGGTAACAAACATCCCCAAAGTTTCCATGAATTAACAAAACAAAGTATTTTTATTTTTTGTTTCTTCTCTGTACCTATTTTGTTATAGATTTGGGCAAATTTTGAGAACAATCAGGGCCCAGCAACATGGACTGCACTGCTCTTATAGCCCTCGTCTCGGTTAGAGGCCTTGCCTGCTGTTGCATCAGCAGGGGAGACAGCTAGAGAGTTGTGAACTTGCTTTTTCAAGCTTGGGGTGGAAATGACATGTCACTTATACTTCCAGCCTATAGGCCAGACCTCATCAAAGTTCCCAGGTAAATAGAAGGACAAAGGGAAATGGCAGTGCAGATAGAGCATTTGACAATTGCAACTGTCTCTACCATACTGAAAGTCTGAAACTATTCATGGTTCATAGTAACAACAGCAAAACATTTTTGCTAACATTCCAGAAAGGAGTTGTCAAAGGAGAACAGGAAAAACTAACTTAGATGTAACCAACTCAGATGTAACCAGTTATCACTTAACAGATTGAAACTCAATTGATATTGATTTATCATCTTTCACACCTGCAAATAAATTGATTTTTAGATTCAGAGAGTCAAGAAATGTTAAAAAGCCAGCTGTGAAAAATAAATTAATTCTCCATGTGGTTATAGACCTGGTTTTCTTTTTCTTTTCATTTACGTTGCATTAATAGAACAAAAACATTGAATAAATGTTGCCCTATTCTGAAAAGCATATATTTTGTTTATAAGTTTGATAAATCATTACTTTTAAACCCTTAATATAGCTTATAATTATTATGACCCGCCCCTATTATCTATAGGTGAGAAACTTGAGGAAAGCCACAAAGTTTAAATGACTATTATTTCTCTTGCTTGAACTTAAACACACAGGGGGTTCCATGTCTTCTTAGTTAAATTTCCGTGCTCATGTCTTGCTCTCTTTGTCCTATAATTTGAGAATAGCCCTATATTGTGTTCCACCTTACCTGCTAGACAAGGGGCTCCATAAGATCAAGTGGCCTTGCTATTTGGTATATGCTTTATCTGCATCGTAGGGATTATTGCCTTATATCCTCCAAAGTCTAAGGAAGCACCAGGGATGCATTCACACTTGCATGCACATTGATGTCATCAGATCTATACATCAGTTCAATATTTTGGGAAGATACGTAATATTCACTACAGATTAAAATCCACACAACCATTCTAATTCCCTAAATAAGATAATTTTCTACAGCAAATCAGTGATGACAAAAAGAAGGGAAACAGAGGAGTGGAAGAGACATAGTTCTAAGCATGATATTTATGTAATATTATTTAATGTTTACGGCAGCCATATTTATAAATGAGCTAACTGGCTCAGAGAAGCTCAGTAACTTTCTAAAGTCACTTAAATTTGAGATTTGATCCCACATCTATCTGACTTTAAACTATATATTTCCTCAATTCCATAATGACTCAATACAATGAGAATATTTAGTATGGTAGTGAATAAAAATATTGTGAAAAATGGCATGTCCCACCTCTCCATCCCTCTCTCCTTTATGTGTTATTTACTTTTACATCAGGCAGGGATTTAATCCACCATTCCAGCAGTAAGTTCGTCAGTTCATTTGCTCTATTAAATAAGATTGTAATGTGTGAGAGTTACTGATTAAATAATTCACTCAGAGCTGGCCTCTGTAGTTTTCTTCTTTGGCCGGAAAAAGTCAGAGGTCAGAGTTGTCCTCAGTCTAGGTAAAGACATTTTTTGGAAATCACAGAGTTTAGAATAGTTACCTCTCTTAAATGCATATCCAAATACTCTAAAAAGGCATATGTTCTCATATTAAAAGGAAAGAGGACGCCTGCTTTCTTCTGTAATCTTTTAGCTCCCTTTGCATTCCAGAAAACTGTCTTAGGACAATTTGTTTCCTTTTCTTCACTGGATGTCAGAGACATTTCTGAAGCCAAATAGACTTCAAATATTTATTTATGTATTCATTTGCTAAATATATATTTATTGAATAAATATTTATTGGATTTTCAAATGCCAGAAACTTCAGACATTGTGTACAACTGAGAACATATTTATTGTTCTCTTTCAATTTACAGTTAAGGAAAAGGGGCAGATAAAGATAGAATGAGGGCAGAGGGAAGAGCAGTTATTTCCTCTCCATCTCTTAAACTATAATGAATGAGATGAACAGATTTCAATGTTCTATTAGAATCTGCAACTTGAGGATATTGGGACAAAGATCACATGCAGAATCTTTTATTGGAGCAGTCTTTATTCGCCTTCTGCTCTCCCATCTTGGATCATCCTTGGGGCCAGAGGAACAAGCTAAACTCTCGTTCTGCTCACTACTCACATGATTGCTACCAAGTTTGTATGTAAATCTCATGTTTGTGATTCCATCTAAGCAGTATGTTTTTCCAGGCAGTAAAACTTGTTACTGATTTGGTGGAATCGGGATGGGGCCAAGACAAAAATGTTTTATGTGTATTTTTAGGCTGATTGGGAAATGGTGAGGTAGAAAGGCAGACAGATGATGTCTTAAATTAAGGAAGACATTTTCTGATTACTGTCTCTGGGTAAAGACTGAATGCACCTCCCATGAGTCAATTAACCCTGTGTGTACCTGGGCATAAGCTGGATGCTCATCCAGCAAGGATGTTTTCAAAGGGGCTCAAGTTTTAGACAGAGGATTAGATTAGATAACTTCTAAGCAATCCACCCTAAGATGCATAGAATTAGAAAATGAAGGAGTCCTAGTACCTTACAAATTTAGGAATACCTTTTCTCACTAGTACAAATGAAATATATTTTATTTAAAATTTGGGAGTGAAGGCACAGTGCATTTGAAAGAATGCAGATATATTGCATTGAACTGGGAATCTCAAAGTATACAAAACACTAAATTAAATAAATTCTAATAATCAAAATATCTCCTGATATTTTGTGTTGATATTTGCAACTTGAGTAAAGCAGGAGTCTGCTTTTAATTGGAAAGATTACTTGATAAGCGAACTACATTTAAAAATGTGTGTGTGTGTGTGTGTATGTGTGTGTGTGTGTGTGTGGTTTTTGTTTGTTTGTTTGTTTGTTTTACATTCTTCAATGAAGAGGTAAAACTTATGTCCCCTTCCCTTGAAACTGGATGGGCTGTTGTGAAAGCCTTGACAAATATAATGTGATCAAAGTAATGCTGTGTGACTTCTGAGGTTAATGCAGAAAAAGCCTTGCATATTTTGCTGTTTTGGGACAACTGGCCTGGTGGCAGCACAAAGCCTCATGTATGAAGTCTAACCATGGCGAGCAGCCCTATGCAGAGACCACATAAGGAGAGAGAGGGATGCCTGAGGAGCCCTACGTTAGATGCATGAATGGCAGAGCCTCCTGGATGTCCCAACGTCAGTTGCTGTCTGATGGCTCCATCATGAAGTACCCTGAGCAAGAACGGGACTAGCTGAGTCCTGTCAATCTCCAGATTTGTGAGCAAAAGAAATGATTGCTATTGATTTAAGCCACTGTTTGGGGGTGGTTTGTTACACAAAAAGTAAACAACTAGAACACACAAATATGCCACTACTGTACTTTCTTTATATGATTCTTCTCCATTGATTTGAAAACAGGAAAAGTTCAATGTTTACTATTTTTAACTTTCTCAGCTCTAAACATAATTTTCCATTAACTTACTGGCGAAAGCACATCTTTGGTTCATATACGAATTTATATAAACAGACTTTGCCCTTTGCTGTCGGAAGATTATGATCTGTGATTATTAACTCAACCAATAAAAAGAATGTATATATGTGTGTGTGTGCATGTGTGTGTGTGTATAAATTATCCAAATATGAATCAGATTCCTAGATTAGTTAATGAATGTGGTTCATTATGTGCAGGAATAGGACAAAAGAAGGTTTGTAGTGCTGAAAAATACAAATGTCGTAAGTGGTAAAAGCCTGGAAATAAATTACTATCTCAAGGAGGCCTGAATGCAGAAAGAATGAAGGATGAGCCAGTGCCCAGAATTGTGGATGGGAACACAGCCCATGAGTCAGGCTACTGAAGAGCCTCTTTCCAGCTATGGTTGAGAATATAACCCATGAGTCAGGCTACTGAAGAACCTCTTTCCTACCTAAGGTGTCTAGATGACACATACTCTTTGATATGTCATAGGACTAACAAGCATTTAAAGAACTAAAACCTCATTAGTCTTTTCGAACATGTAGCTTATTAACATATACATGAACTCTACTCAATTGTTACTATTTTTTAATTCTGTGCATAGCCAAATACACTGTTTTAATCAGCATTATCTATTAGTTTTTGTAAATGTTGATAAAAATCAACATTTTAATGTCATGGTTTGAATGTTATAATGACAATAATAGTATTCATCCTAAAAACATCAAAATATCCCATGCAAAAGCAGTAGCAAAAAGTGATTATTTCTAATGCCTTATTTTATAGATTATAGTTGGAGATTAAAGTAGAATAAGGTAAAATATACATATACTTGTTCATATAATAGTCAAGATCTTTCAAATATGTTTGAAACAAAATACTAACTTAATCCACGTTTTGTAAGAGTATTTGTATATATTTATAAAAATTAACTTTATAAAAGGAACAAAAATGAGAAATTTTTATAATAATATCCATTGCATTAATTTTTTTTTTTTTTCCAAGATGGAGTTTCACTCATGTTACCCAGGCTGGAGTGCAATGGCACGATCTCGGCTCACCGCAACCTCCGCCTCCTGGGTTCTGGCAATTCTCCTGCCTCAGCCTCCTGAGTAGCTGGGATTACAGGCATGCACCACCATGCCCAGCTAATTTTTTGTATTTTTAGTAGAGATGGGGTTTCACCGTGTTGACCAGGATGGTCTCGATCTCTTGACCTTGTGATCCACCCGCCTCGGCCTCCCAAAGTGCTGGGATTACAGGCTTGAACCACCGCGCCCGGCCTCCATTAATTTTTTTACGAGAAATGGACAGCTACGAACTTTACTTTTCCTGTGCAAATCAATTTTAACTTACTGCATTTGTACATGTTGCTGTATTCCATAAAATATTTAATATAATCCTGTTGATTCTTTGTATTTTCCTTAAACGTTGAAAAATTGGCTGGTGAAATTGGTTCTCATCAAAAATGTCTCTGAGTTATCATTGATTGTTCTGTTTTTGGTAATAGCAAATTTAAGTAAAGACCAATTTTTTTACAAAATGTAAAAATTTCTCACTTGAAAAATTATTAAAACAAAATTTATTTTCAAACTAATTTTCAGATGATATCCTAAAACCCTTCTTTCATTGCTTACAGGCATAAATGAAATCTGTTCTATTAGAAATGAACAGGGGATTATTTATACCTGTAAAAATTACAAGGTGATAAATCTGAATAATGTCAAAGTTTAAATACCACAACCAGTGTTAGTTACCCATCCCCAAATGATTATTAGAATCAAAAAAGGAAAATAAAAACTGGAACTTTCATTCTATGAAATCTTGAGAGTATAAATTCTTCAGTAGAATAAGTTAGTATAAGAGTGCCTCCAAGTGGCATTTGTCAAAATTCCATGTCAAAAATTTAAATATCAGAGCTACAAGTTAAGCTTTAATAATAACAAACCCTGAAGGGAAGTTCTAACTCTTTTTCTGCTTATTTATACTCTACTCTTCATATATATAATTTCAGTTTATTAGAAATCCCCATGGGTCATTAAATATTTACATTTAAGCTCCATTAATTCTCAGATTTCTAAGTAGTTTTTTAAAACCTTAATTACACTGCCCTGACATAGTGTTTAGGTGTGTAAGTAATTATTTCATTTCCATAAATTGTACAATAGAACCTGTTTTGGTTTGTTGTAGTATACCTTTCTTTTCAGTATTTTCTTAATTTTTTTTCCATATTTGCTGGATTGTAGAGAATAAGAGTTTCTTTCTTAAACATAGACTCTTAGAGTTACAGGATAATGTAATTCCATCACTCCAATTTTGCTATTAAATCGAAAAGTTTAATAAATTTTCCCGTGGCCATCTGGTTAGTGACTAAACTAATTGAATCTGGTTCCCTGGACTTTTCATTCAGTATTCTTTCAAATATGTTTATTATAACGCTTAAAAGAGAGCTCTACCCAATACCCTTAAAAAATGCACTTTTAGTACATGATCTTAAAACTCAAACCCTAGAATATCAAATACAATTTAGAAGCTGCTTAAAGCAAAAATTGTTCAGGGAATGACAAACTGATAGTTTCTCAATATATTTTGTTTTAATTAATTATTGTGTTGTGTTTTGGAATTACCACAGTTTCATGTCACTGAAATGTTTAAATCAGTAGAGCAAAAATGATCTTAGGACAGTCATAAACGGGGTAATTGAGCTTATACTGTAGAGACTGAGATGTATGTGTTTTGCAAAGGTGACACTTGTAGTGAAGCTTATTTTCAAACTAGCTTCACCTGTAAAAGCTAATTCCATTATTTTGCCACTTCTTCATAATATTTATTCTAAATTTAATTTTTACTGTTTATTTTCCATTCTTCCATTTTATATAAATGATTCCAGTAAGGCATTCTTCTCTATTTTCCCAAAGGTGTCATATGAATGCTATTCTTTCCTAATTCTTATTCCTTTTCTACTTCTTAATTGCCTTTTGTGGCTCTTTTTCTTTCTTTTCTGCCACTTCATCTACAGCTTTTTGGAATGAGTTAGCCAACATTAATAACAAAATGTAAAGTTCATTCTCTAAGGGGTTATAATGTAGGTATATCTGGAGCTTTAAGTACAGAAAAGTGCGTGTAGATTTTCAAATAGTTGTGTAGATTTCTGTGTATATATAATTTGATCTAACTTTTTAAACCTTTGAATGTAATGCTGTAATATCTATGGAGCTGTTTGCTACAAAATTAGAATACAGTGTCTTAATTTAATATTTACTCTTACCTATTTCCAAACTGTCTTTTGAAGATTGAACTCATAAGTTATAGTTTCCATTATTTTCTTCAGCTATATCCCATTGGAAAAATTAAATGTGTTTTAACTTTCTTGCCAAAAGTCTACTTGTTTAAGATAGTTTCCAGCAGTGACCTTTTTTTAAGTGGTGTTTTTACTACTTGCCAATCTGGGTTCATGTCAGAATGTCATTAGTGTGCTGTTTACTCAGTCTCTCAGATCATTAATGAGGTTTCAAGTAAGACCAGACTGACATTCATCACTATGGCACTCAGTGAACATGACATTGTTTACCATCACTCTTTGATTCAAGCCCATCACCCAGATTTTAAACATCATGACAATGCTAAATGCAAAGCCTATTCAAATTAACTTCTCTGAAAAAAATTTCCAACTGAAATTTAATGACACATATTAAAATGTGGTATACTTAATACAATAAGATTTTCAACATGTCTGTAGCTGTTAATCAAGTTTATTTCTCCCATGATTAACTATTCATATGTTTAGTTTTCCCATAGTAAGTCCATCAGATATTTTCTCTGATATTTGCATCAATTTTGTTAGTGATACATATGAACCTTCATAAATACTTCAATACCTGTTGGTCTGGTAAAGATTATTTAACTTTTCATATTGAGGCCAAATACATCCAGATGGTGTACACATATTAAAGATGAAATATATGTAATTATAGAATCCAAGTTAATATTTTGTTATATTTTTTGATAACTTACTCCCAGAATTGGAACAAGTGATAAACTAAAAATGAGTAAACTACATATTTTCTAGGTTTTATGTTAATTAAATATAGCAATAGACAAAATAATACTTAAAAGAGAAAAATCACCAAAAATTTATAAATTAAACTGTGTTACAAGATATTTTATTAGGTCTAATAATCATTTATTTATACTTATCTGTTTTATAATGGCAGTTATCTGCTTTTCAACCAGTCCTCAATATTTTATGCTACATTTAGGGATAGTTATAAAATTACCTATATTTTTAATTCACCCTAACTGAGAATAATCAGGGAAAATAATATTAAAATAAAGGTAATCAGAAACATCTGCATTTGAAAATTATGGTTGCTGGAAACTATTGAATAATCACTATTTGTTGATTGGTCCACAAAAACCCTAAAATGTGTTTGTTTATTACATCATCCTAACTAGATTGGAAAACACTGAAAGGAAGATTACACGCTATTCAGTAAGTAACACTAATATAATATTTTCCACAAATAAATATTATTTTCTAACTGATTGATGTTAAGGAGCTGTATTGCCTAAAACGGTATGGTCTTTGTGATAAATTGTTTCGGAATTACCAGATTTTGTTTGCCAATTACTGAATCAGAATCTCTGAGATGGAATCAATTATAAGCTGTCCAGATGAGTTGTTTGCAGTCTACAGTGTTTGAGAACCATTGTCCCACAAACAACAAAAGAAAAGACGAATGAAAAAAGAATATTTAGATGCTCTCCAAAGGAACATTATGAAAAAACAGAAGCAATATTTACATTGAGCTAAGAGACAATTACTTCAAAGAATGTTTTTGAATTGGTTATCACCATTAATAAAATTTGATGGCCAGACAATTGCTTGATTCGTCTGGTTATGCTAACTACATTGACTGAATATGATATACAGTATAAGCTATTAAATGGCACAATCAAGGTGTCAGATTATAACCAATACGCTACAAATTAAAAAGAAAACAGCTAAAAATTCAAAAATTGTTTATGCTTATTTCTTTAATAAATATATGTTTTCTTTAATAAATGTATGTTTATCTCTTATGTTTAACCAAAATTTGGATACATTTATATTGGTAAAATTAATCCCAACCATTGATCTAGAAACCTAAGTCAAAACTACACAAAAAAGCACTCTAAATCTTTTGACTACTTCTATATTTCAAAATTAATATTTCCAAATGGAAGTTATCTTATTTCTCTAACTGTAACATTAGGACAAATGTACAGTACAAATTTAAGAACATGTTTTATTAGTTAATACTTTATGCTTGAGAGGATTTGTGGAGGCAACATGGTTTAGTGAAGAGTGTAGATTTAAAGGGTAAATTAATGTTTTAATTTTCATTATAGAACTTGTTGGTGCAGTGACCTAAGCCAAGTTATTTTGTCTTCTCTAAAACAAAATAATAAAACTTACCTGGAGTAGGGAGGGGAGCCATCATAAAATGTGACTAAATTGAATCAGAACACAATGTCTGAAACCTAGTGCAGTCTTCACGAATGGTTCCTATTATTTTCAAACTATATAACTTAAAGCAATCACAGTGATAGGAACCTAAAGATACTACAGTTTATCTTCGGGTTGCAGACAACAATTGAGACACTTCTCTAGTGTAATTAAACACACAACTCTCGTTTTATGTGAGCAGGATTCATTGAGTTCAAAAATCCTTATTTGCTCCCATAAAAATTTGTAATTCATGATTTTCTTCCAGCAGAAATGCTACAGAGAGGGAGAAGCAGATGTCAGGGAAATCTGTGTACATCTTGTGAATTGTAGCCTTTGGAGTGAGTACTTGAAAAGAAAAAAAGTGGCTTTTATTAGAGAACCATGGGGAAAAGTTCCTTCTGCAACAATGCAAATAGACTATCTAATATTTTAATTATTAAATGACTGAAAATTTGCTGCTGGAATGTTTAAACCTACCTAAGAGGACACTAAACTAAATAATGCACACTACTTTGGTGCCAATCTTTTAAAATTATTGTTGACAAACAGGTTGAAAAAAAGTAACTGATACTTAGAAGTTGTAAATTACTGCTGCTCATGATGCTGCAAAGGTGTTCAGTAGAAGTGAAATTAATGAGACCTACATTATAGAACTTATTTCAGCATTTAATCAATGTGCTGAGTACTTACAATATATAATCACAAGATGGCAAGCATTTTCAAATATTGAAAATACAAAAACTGTACGCTAATCTTACTTGCAAAATTGTATAATTTATCCAGGTTTATGTTAATCCTTGTAAAACATGTAGAAAATAATATAAAAACTCTACCTACATAGAAATGCTATAGAAACTTAAAGGAAAAGATTTTTAGGGTATAACTTGGGAAAGCTTCATGAGGAGGTGAGACCTTCTTTAATTAGTTGTGAATTTTACATAAAAAATGTGGACAAAATCAAACATTTTGTCTTAGCTTTATTTCTGGATTTTGTACTCATATGCACATTTCTAAAAGCCTTTCAGAAATGTAGAATTTGGAATACCATTTGACTCTAAGGGATTCTTGAATTAAGCATTACAAAGTATAAATTGTGAGTCAACAGATTTAATAAGGAATAAATGATTATTCAAAGTCAACCAAAAAAGTTAGAATAAACGTTAACAGACAAGTGGCAAGACCAGAAAACAATAAAACAGAAGTGAAATTAGTAATTCTAATATACATCATCAAGTAGTGTTAGTTTAAGACCAAATTCCAATTATAGAAGAAATTAAATACTCTAAGTATGCAAAGAAAAAAAAGGCAAACAAAACAGTAAGAAAAGAAATTTAAAACATTAATTTAAAAAATTTATTTTACTTGTTATTTTTTATTTTTTGAGACCAAATCTCACTCTTTCACCCAGACTGGTGTTCAGTGGCAGAATCACAGTTCACTGCAGCCTCAGTCTCCCCAGCTCAAGCCATCCTCCTGCCTCAACCTCCTGAGTAGCTGGAACTATAGGTGTATGTACCCATACCTGGTTGATTGTTTTATTTTGTGTACAGACGTGGTCTCACTTTGTTGCCAAGGCTGGTCTTGAACTCATGGGCTCAAGCAATTCTCCTACTTTGACCTCCAAAAGTGCTGGGATTATAGGTATGAGCCACCATGCCTGGCCAAAACTATTTTAAAAAGCAAACAGGGGAGAGATGCAGCAAACCACCAAGGCATGTGTACACCTATGTAAAATATAATAAAAATAAATAAATAAAGCAAATTCAGGGAGGGTCAAGACGGCCAAATTGAAACAGCGGTCTGGAGCTCCCAGTGAGACCAATGCAAAAGGCGGGTGATTTCTGCATTTCCAACTGAGGTACCCAGTTCATTTCATTGGGACTGGTTAGTCAGTGCCTGCAAGCCGCAGAGAACTAGCAGAAGGAGTGTGGGACATTGTTTCATCCCACAAATGCAAGGAGATGGAGGACCTCCCTTTCCCAGCCAAGGGAAGTGGTGAGCGACTGTGCTACCTACTCCAAATGCTAGGCTTTTCCCATGGAATTTTGCAATTCGCCAGTCAGGAGATTCCCTTGTGAATCTCCACACCAGGTCCTGAATTTGAAGCACAAAACTGGGCAGCTGTTCAGGCAGACACCAAGCAAGCTGCAGGGGTTTTTCTTCGTACCCCAGCAGCATCTGAAACCCCAGTGAGACAGGAGAACCATCCACTCTCCTAGAAAGGGGGCTGAAACCAGGGAGCCAAGTGGTCTCACTCAGCGGGTCCCACCCCCATGGAGCCCAGCAAGCTAAGAACCAGGAGCTTGAAATCCTCACTGCCAACAGCAGTCTGGAGTTGACCTGGGAAGATTGAGTTTGGTGGGGGAGGGGCATCTGCCATTACTAAGGCTTCAGTAGGCAGTTTTCCCCTGGCAGTGCTAAGGAGACCAGGAGGTTTGGACTGGGAGAAGTAACCACAGTGTGGCAAAGTGGCTGTGGGCAGACTGTCTCTCTAGATTCCTCCTCACTGGGCAAGGCATCTCTGAAGGAAAGACAGCAGCACCAATCAGGGGCTTGCAGATAAAACCCCCATCTCCCTGGGCAGAATAGCTGTGGGAAGGGCCAGGTGCGGGCACAGCTTCAGCAGACTTATCTTTCCTGCCTGCTATCTCAGAAGAGAGCAGCTGAAAATGACAAGGGGTGCTCTCCCAGCACAGTGCATCAGCACTAGCAGACAGACTGCCTCCTGACTGGCAGAGACCTCTCAAAGGATGTCAACAGACACATCATACAGGAGAGCTCTGGCTGGCATCAGGCTGGTGTCCCTCTGGAACCAAGCTTCCCGAGGAAAGAGAAGGCAGCAATCTTTGCTGTTCTGCAGCCTCCTCCAGTGGTGATACCCAGGCGAACAGGGTCTGGAGTGGACCTCCAGCAAACTGCAGCAGACCTGCAGAAGTGGGGCCTGACTGTTCAAAGAAAAACTAACAAACAGGAAGCAACAACATCAACATCAACAAAAAAGACCCCCACACAAAAACTACATGCAAAGGTCATCAGCTTCAAAGATCAAAGGTAGATAAGTCCCGGAAGATGATGAAAAACCAGCACAAAAGCTCTGGAAATTCCAAAGGTCGAAGGCCTCTTCTCCAAATAATCACAACACCTCTCCAGCAAGAGTGCAAAACTGGTTGGAGAATGAGACTGATGTATTGACAGAAGCAGGTTTCAGAAGGTGAGTAATGGCAAACTCCTCTGAGCTAACGGAGCATGTTCTAACGCAATGCAAGGAAGCTAAGAACCTTGATAAAAGGTTACAGGAACTGCTCACTAGAATAACCAGTTTAGAAAGGAATATAAATGACCTGATGGAACTGAAAAACACAGCACAAAACTTTGTGGAGCATACACAAGTATCAATTAACAAATCAATCAAGCTGAAGAAAGGATATCAGAGACTGAAGACCACCTTGCTGAAATAAGGCATGAGGACAAGATCAAAGAAAAAAGAACAAGAAAAGCCTCCAAGAAATATGAGACTACATGAAAAGAACAAACCTACAACTGATTGATGTGCCTGAAAGTGATATGGAATGGAACCAAGTTGGAAAGCATACTTCAGGATATTATCCAAAAGAATTTCACTTCCCCAACCTAGCAAGACAGGCCAATATTCAAATTCAAGAAATACAGAGAACACCACTAAGATAGTCTTCAAAAAAGTTCAACCCCAAGACACAATCATCAGATTCTCCAAGGTTGAAATGGAGAAAAAAAAATGTTAGGGGCAGCCAGAAAGAAAGGCCAGGTCACCTACAAAGGGAAGCCCATCAGACTAACAGTGTATCTCTCTGCAGAAACCCGATAAGCCAGAAGAGAATGGGGTTCAATATTCACCCTTCTTATAGAAAAGAATTTTTATCCCAGAATTTCACATCCAGCCAAAGTAAGCTTCATAACTGAAGGAGAAATACAATCCTTTTCAGACAAGCAAATGCTGAGGAATTTTGTCACCATCAGGACTGCCTTGCAAGAGCTCATGAGGGAAGTACTAAATATGGAAAGGAAAAGCTGCTACCAGCCACTGCAAAAACACGCCAAAATATAAAGACCAATGACACTGTGAAGAAACTGCATCAACTAATATGCAAAATAACCAGCTAGTATCATGATGACAAGATCAAATTCACACATAACAATATTAACCTTAAATGTAAATGGGCTAAATGCTCCAATCAAAAGACACAGTCTGACAAATTGGATGAAGAGTCAAGACCCATTGGTGTTCTGTATTCAGGAGACCCATCTCACGTGCAAAGACACACATAGGCTCAAAAGAAACGTATGGAGGAATATTTACCAAGCAAATGGAAAGCAAAAAAAATAAATAAATAACAAGGTTTGCAATCCTAGTCTCTGATAAAACAGACTTTAAACCAACAAAAATAAAGAAAAAGACAAAGAAAGGCATTATATAATTGTAAAGGGATCAAAACACCAAGAAGAGCTAAGTGTCCTAAATATATATGCATCCAAAACAGGAGCACCCAGATTCATAAAGCAAGCTCTTAGAGATCTACAAAGAGACTTAGAATCCCACACAATAACAATGGGAGACTTTACACTCCACTGTCAATGTTAGATAGATCGATGAAACAGAAAATTAACAAGGATATTCAGGACTTCAATTCAGCTCTGAATCAAGTGGATCTAATAGACATCTACAGAATCCTCCACCCCAAATCAAATATACATTTGTTGTAGTACCACATTGCAGATATTCTAAAATCAACCACATAATTGGAAGTAGAATCCTCTTCAGCAAATGCAAAAAAAAAAAAAACAAAAAATAATAACAAACAGTCTCTCAGACTACAGTGCAATCAAATTAGAACTCAGGATTAAGAAACTCACTCAAAACTGCAAAACTACATGGAAATTGACAACCTGCTCCTGAATGACTCCTGAATAAATAACAAAATTAAGGCAGAAATCAAAAAGTTATTTAAAACTAACGAGAACAAAGAGGAAATGTACCAGAATCTCTGAGACACAGTTAAAGCAATGTTAAGAGGGGAATTTATAGCACTAAATGCCCACGAAGAAAGCTGGAAAAATTTAAAATCGACACTCTACCATTAAAATTAAAATAACTAGAGAAGCAAGAGCAAAAAAATTCAATGCTAGCAGAAGATGAGAAATAACTAAGATCAGTGCAGAAATGAAGACAATACAGGTATCGATCGACTTACGACCTATGCAACTTACGGTCATTCGACTTTACGACCACAATCACTAGCCACAACTGCTTTGCGCCTGGCAGCACAAACGTTGCCCAGCTGGGCGTAGGACAGTGCAGACCAGCTTCCGGCAGCACTACTATCTCCGCGTGCACCATTTCAACTGTTATCCCAGATTCGGTACAGCAATTTGTGTTTTGTGTCTTGGATATTTTTCATCAAACCCCTCCCGATAAACTTCTTTTACATTTCGAAGCAATGGATCCAAACATCAAACGATTTGCAAGGATCGAACGGATGGCGCACGATGTGTTTCGTCTGTATCGTGAAATTTATGAAGAAAAAAAGAAACATACTATTCAGACAAAGCTCACCAAGTTTATGAAAAAAACAACTCTGGTAACCCCAACTGCTGCCTCAGATGACGACATCAACGATCCGCAGCCAAGCACCAGCGGCCAATAAAATGTTTCGTACATGTTTATATATTTTGATATGTTTTGCAATTGGGAAAATGTTTCCTATGGTATTTTTTACACCTGTATTTTGTATTTTTGTATGCACCTGTATTTTGTAATTTTGTATGTTTTGCAAATATTAAACCAGTTGCACTGGTAATGCAGTGTTTTACTTAAACCTGACAAATGTAAAAATAAGAAACAAAATGGTGTAGAGATGATGGCATAAAATGAACAAAGAAAATTATGATATATAACAATAATGAAAGAAAATTATGATAAAATATGACTTAAAGATTTTTATAACATCATTTCACAGTACTGTACATATAGCCTACTCAACTTATGACCAAATCGTGTTATGACCGGTCTGTTGGAACCAGTCGTGGTCATAAGTCGAGCACTAGCTGTAGAGACACAAAAAATCCTTCAAAAATCAATGAATCCAGGAGCTGCTTTTTCAAAAATAAAAAAAATAACAAAATGGATAGACCACTAGCTAGCATAATAAAAAAATAAAAGAGAGGCAAAACTAATAGCTACAACCAAAATTGAAAAGGGGGATATCATCACTGATTCCACAGAAATACAAACTACTATCAGAGAATACTCTAAACACTTCTGCACAAATAAACTACAAAATCTGGAAGAAATGGATAAATTCCTGGACACATACACCCTACCAAGACTAAACTAGGAAGAAGTCAAGTCTCTGAATAGACCAATAACATGTTCTGAAATTGAGGCAGTAATTAATAGCCTACATGCACAAAGGAAGGAAAACAACACACACCGGGCCTGTCAGGGAGTAGGGTGCAAGAGGAGGGAGAGCGTTAGGACAAATACCTAATGCATGTGGGGCTTAAAACATAGACAACGGGTTGATACGTGCAGCAAACCACCATAGCACATGCATACCTATGTAACAAACCTGCTCGTTCTGCACATGTATCCTGGAACTTAAAGTGAAATTTAAAAAGAAAGATAGACAAAGGGCACTAAACAGTTGACTATCACAGTTAATTATCACAAATAAAATATGCATTGTCAATAAACTAAAGAAATATTTAACAACAAAAAAAATCAAATCCAAAAGACATATTTTTACTTCTGAAAAGAAGTAAATATGGCAATAAAATATAGAGAAGACTTCTTTGTTGCTAATAAAACTATATAGTATGTCCACAGAATAATTATCTAATGATGATAAACAAAGTTATTTAACAGAAATTTTCAAACTTGTTTTTTTTTTTTTCAATTTTAAGAGAATGACCCTATATATCTATGAAGAAAGAGTTTGCTTATGTTTGGATTAATGTATATAATATAATATAATATAATAAGTATTTTGCAGAAAAAGGAATACTCATTTTGACACATAACTAAGTTTGGCAGAATGCTTCATCAGCCTTCATTTTCTTATCAAAGTGTCATAGTTTTCTTTCTGTTAAGCTTGAAAAAGACATTAAAACTAATAAATTATTCACTGAAAAATTTAATACTTGTTTTTTCTTTCTTTTAAAATAAAAACTTAAAATTCTTCTAATGGGAAGATCTCAAAATAGCAAGGTCAAAGAATAAATACTGAATACACATAGCATTACCATGGAATAAATTCATAGCACATGGAATAAAAGTAAGCACTTAAAGATATTTAAAGTTATCTGATTTTTTGAAAGGCTCAAAAACTAATAAATTATTCTGTCTATTTAGTCATTTGGGAGTTTCTGTAATAATGGGTATTTTGGCTGGTGGTAATCAATTATATACCTGAATATGGAAATAAAAATTGCTTCAAACTTCTGGTCAAGAAAGATGTTAGAGTCTTGCAGAGCAGAAGAAAATGTAACTCAACAGGCTTCAAGTGTTGCAAAAATGTCACAGTTCAATTACTTATACTCATTTTCAGGGCTAGAAAACAAAATAATATTACAAATTATTTTATAACAGGCAATATCAAGAAAACAAAATAATATTACAAATTATTTTATAACAGGCAATATCAACCATTACATATGTGTAATAGAGATTATTTTTAGCAGCAGGCTGACTAATTTATCTATTATAAATTAGCAACTAGGAAATTATTTTCCCTCTTCCCGACATCTATTTTTGTACTTTTTTTGACCTTAATTCCCAGGTGATCTTGTTCTGCCTCTTTCAAAACTGATAATGTCTTAAGCATAATAGACTCATATTAAAACATTTGAGTAGCTATACACATTTTAGTGTATTCAAACATTTATTGAAAATGTATTATTGCTAAAAAGTATGTTGGATAACGTGAGAACTTTAAAGATTAACCGAGAAAGTTCTTTTCTTTCAAGGACATAGAAAAATAAACAGATAGATATATACCACAAAGTATAATTTTAGTGTTGATTGTAATAGTTTTACTTTTGTGTAATACAGAGCTAGTTATAAAACCCTAGAAGAAATTGATTTGAATACATTGGGGAAAAACAGGTTAATTACAGCACATACAGAATGTGAGATGGCACTTGATGGATGGAATAGGAAACATGAAAGGGAGAGGAGAAAATTTAGAACATGCCATTTAAAGATATGAAGGCAGAAGATAGAATTTGTAATTTGTGGTAGAAAAGAGGTGTTTAAAGACATTTTAGAGCCAAAAGTCCTTCTACTGGCCATTATACATTGTTCTCCTGTTAAGATTATAGAATTCAGTGATTTCTCTCCTAACTTTGAAATATTGCTGATATAGCTACTGTTTTCTAATTTGATGACTCATATTCGCAATTCTCCTTTCCCTGCTCTTTCAGGAAGCTGACTATCAAATTCAGCAAATTCACTTAGTTTTTCTTTCATTTTAGTTATTTTTATTTTAGCTAAATTTTAGAATTTTCTTTGGTTACATTTGAATAAAAAGAAGATTGCAAACCTATAGTTAATTTCCTCTTAATTCAGCTTCACAATAAAAGTCCATTGTGTTTATTTCTTTTCAACGCAGTCCTTTTTAAAAATAAAATTTCTTTCAGCAAACATCTTTCAGATTTACAAAGGATATCTAGATTAAAACTTTGTATTTAGCTAAGAAAAGCCAATGAAACTCATTTAAAAATTAAAAAGGCTTTACTTTTAGGAATTTGATATTTATTATACCTTAAAATATTCATCTATAGGACTGTGATGAAATTACCTTAATAAAAACTAGTAAGGCATTTATTAATTGCTCATTATTTAATTAAAAATTTTAATTTCTCCTATATAAAATGTATAATCAATTATTTTTTATTTTATACATTTTAGCAGTATGGTATGAAGGATAAAATTCTGTTGTGCTTGTAAGAGATCAAAGGAGTGAATGAAAGTAACTCTGCATTGTCAGAAAAGTCTTTATTCTAAAAATCAATTCTTTAATTGCCTTTCCATTTGCCTTGGCAGAAATTACATGAGACATCCAAGGGGAACTATATTTTAGCATAAGAGTGGACATGGTATTTTGCTTTTGCTTCTAATTTAGAAAAATTTAGACAGGATCTCTCTTTGTTGTCCAGGCTGGAGTTCAGTGGGGCCATCACAGTTCACTGTAACCTCTGCCTTCGGGCTCAAGTGATCATCTCACCTCAGCCTCCCTAGTAGCTGGGACTGCAGGGGCAAGCTACCACACCCAGCTAATTTTTGTATTTTTTGTAGGTATGGGGTTTCACCACATTTCCCAGGCTGGTCTTGAATCCCTGAGCTCAAGCAATCCATCCCTTTGGCCTCACTAAATGTTTGGATTACAGCTGAGAGCCACCGCACCTGTCTCTGTTGGCACCTTTATCTTTTGTAATATTGTTCTTAATGCTGCTGTGCCTCAACCCAAATATATTTGTCTTAACACCACTCAGGTCTAGAGTGAGGTTAAGCAATTTTTATCTAATGTTTATAAAATATCAGAATTCACTTATTTAATTTCTCCTCTAAGATTAAACAACAAAGAAGTAAAGATGGTTTGAAATATAATATTTCAATTTTGGAATATCCATAGATTTAAAAGTTCTATTTTAAATAAATGATTTCAACAACTGCGTTCTATTTCTTGAATTTCAGCAGTAATCCAAATCAACAAAAAATTGGATATTGGTATCTTTGAAATATCTCATAAATATTATATATACTACTTAGCTTTTCACTCAGTAGAGAAAAAAAAAAAAACTATGATAATAGAATCCCAGGAGCCTATTTAGCTAGGCTTAGCTGTGTAGATGACAAGTAAATCAGCCTTTGTTTCACTCTTGTTCATGGAAATAAAATGGAAAGAAGAAAAAAAAATCACAAAAAAATTCTCTACCCCAAGAAGATTCAAGAACTAAGATTTTCTGGCTCCAGTTTTTTCCTAATGTGATAAGATTAAAACTCAAATTTTTCAGTGCTTTTCTGCTCCTTCCTCTGCTCCTTTACCAAAGAAAATAGTGTTTTAAAACATGCTAACTCTTTGATTAAAAATAATGATTTTAAATAAAATTGGCTAGCCCACAATCATAAAGACAGTATTACCAAGACTATAATTAAGGAATAATTTTGAAGATCTAATGGCAAGCTTCTCTGAAGCTATAAAAATAAAAGAAAAAAAATTCAACAAGTACTGTATATCTACTATTTTTCTTCACAAAATCTATGTCATTATTATCAATATTGAATAAATGAACAAGTTGAGAACCAAATAGTTTATGTAATTTCCCTAATATCACACAGCTAGTTAGAGTGGAAAAATCACAGATATACTTGAATCTATGTGTAGAGGGTCAAGTCACATTTATTCTTATTTCCACAGGTGTTATCGCCTTTCTGATGTCACACAATCTTTAACTCTTCAGGACTAAAATGTAATACCTTCATGAAATGAGGCTGTTTGAGTAGAAGATCTCATATTCTCTATAATTCTATTATTATCATTCTACCTAGTGACACACATTGATAGAACAATTGGCCAGGAATATAGTGTTGTGGCATCCGCTCCAACACTATATTGCCATAACTGACATAAGGAAAACCCAAATATAATAAAGGCTCTATTATAATTTCATCCTATACTATTCCCTTGGCCTGAGAGACTTAATGTACCACCTTGGATTCTGGTCTAATATCAGACAGTAAATGAGGCATTTAGAAGATGGAGATCAAGGTCATCCCTACATGCACATCAATTGTAGAATAATTAGCTAAAACCACAAACTAGGAAGTTCAAAAATTGAAATGCTCATTGTTGTGCTTTAATGTACAGGATGTACTTGTGATTGAGGATAGCAGCCTTGACAATTTAATGAAGAGAAGACAGAACAGGGTAATCCTGTAGAGAGCAAAGCTGGTCAGTTTATCAACAAATGCGTTAAGAATCTTCCATCATGGCCGGGCGCGGTGGCTCAAGCCTGTAATCCCAGCACTGTGGGAGGCCGAGGTGG
>NW_016107342.1:12522610-12548823 GCF_001604975.1 Cebus imitator | reverse complement strand
AAAAAAAAAAAAAAAAAAAAAAAAAAAAAAAAAAAAAAAAAAAAAAAAAAAAAAAAAAAAAAAAAAAAAAATCTTCCATCATCAAATTATGCATCAATAATGATATAAAATGAAAAGAAACAAGTGCCAAATAGCTTTCCTGGTGTAACAAAAGTGTTGAAAAATCTAAGCTTTCATATGCATGTAAAGACAGCCTACTTATCTATGATCTAATTGTGTAGTGATATTAATAGGAATTGTGCTATAGTTTTTAAGCAAAAATTCCACCCAAATAATTTGCTTTGGTAAAAACTACAGTGTAAGTCCCAAGAGACTGCACAAATAATTCACAGGATTTTTTAAGTATATAAAGATATATAAATTAAAGTGATACTGCTGTTACAATAATGTAAATACAACATAGCAAAATAGCTTAACAAACAGAAAACAATCAAAACTAACAATAAAAAATGTGTTATATGCAGCCATGCACTGTATAACAATGTTTTATTCAGGGACAGACCACATATGTGACAGTGGTCCCACAAAGTTATATTGTATTTTTACTGTATCTTTCCTACGTTTGTATCTGTTTAGAGACATGAATACCATTGTGTTACAAATGCCTACTGTATTCAGTACAGTAGCATGCTGTACAGATTTGTAACCTAGGTTACAATTGGCTGTCCCATATAGCCCGGGTGTGAAGTAGGTTGTATTACTTAGGATTGTTTAAGTGCACTCTTCACATAATGATGAAATCAACTAATGACACATTTCTCAGAATGTGGCCTGTCATTAAGCAACACCAACTGTATTTAGAATACAGTGTTTTTAAGCAGACTTTTGGAAAAGAAGATAAACTTTAAATTTCAATGCCTATAATTTTCCAACAGTCTTTTATAACATCAACAGATCAGGGAAAAAAAAGCTGATGGTTTCTTTAACCTCAAATTATCTATATTGTCATCTTTACATAAAATTAAATTTACTGTAAAAATTTTGCTCTGCTCTATAAGTATATAATGTAATCTACAAAATCACAGCCATAATAATTGTCCCTATGCATCATTATGTAGCAAAAAAATAAAAATAAAAGTTCTTTGACTAAAATTAATTATAGAAAATACATATTTTTTCTTTTTTAAAAAAGCGTAGTTATTAAATCTTGATAGCATTATCCTTTTTCAGTGTAATTGTTTTGGAATATTTTACACTAATTCTAAAAATACAAGAAATGTTAAATAGATTTGTTTGGATCTTCTCTTAACAATTATAATTCAGAATCACTGGGAAAAAATTATTTTCTTTATTTTGTTTTTGCAAATTTTAATCATTATCCTGACACATCTTATTCACAAAACTTAGATCCAGTTGACTGAAGAGTTTCCAAGATATTATGTTTAATTTCAATGTTATGTTTAGTATCTTCCCCTTCTTGGCTGGTAACCTTGGGCGTATTTCTTAACTCCCAGAGACTCTATCCTCTCATCATAAATATGGAAATAAAATAACTGCTGACCTCAAAGAGCTGTAAGGATTGTATAATAAAATATGCAAGAGCATCATTATGAGATATGTAAAGATATATAAGTGATCATTATTAATTTTAAGGAAAATTAAGAAAAACATTTTTGTTAGTAAGGATATTTCTTCACTATATGAATTTACTTCTTGCTAAGACTGTTTAATGAGCACAACTCCCAGAGTCTTTCTACTCATGTGTTCCCTGTCTTCTACAGCGATAAAGCGATTTAACTGGCAGTTAAATTTGGCAAATAGGACTAGGCATGCCCCAACAGTGCTGCCTGCTTTCCTCCTCCTGTAGCAGATAACATGAGTTCAGCGTATTCTTATGCTTTCAACTATATGGGGAGGTCTGAGGAGGAGTACCCTGCAGGCAGAGTGCTGCCTAAATCCAGCACTGCCATGCCTAGCATAGCTGGGAGAGCCCACCGTATTACTGGAAATCTTTAGATGGTTGTTTTGGTTCTCACACTATGCTCTCTCCTACAAAGCAGATGTTGTCAGCCATAAGGTGACAGCTTGGCTTACATAGCTATATTTTAAAACACAAATTGTCACCTCATTTAGAACCCAGGTGAAAACTCTCAAAATGGATACTGAAAAGAGTACACTATAAACTCTTGGGCAATTTGAAATAAAAGTCACAAAATGTATACAGGTAAAATTGCTAGGAGTTGTTGTAATCTGTCTCAGTGAGTGCTGAGAAATGTAATATTCATCCGTTGGATGTGTCCTGGCAGGACTGTTACAAAGTTAACTCAGAGTTAAAGTGATCTTCTAATCTTTTATGTAGATAAAAGTATTTTGGTGGTCTATGTTATAAAAATAAATAAATATATATTTATTATATAATATATAAGATATATGTTTATATTTATTATATAAATAAATATATATTTATATTTATATTAAATATATAAATATGAAAAATAAATATATATATTTATTATATAATATATAACATATATAAGTTTATATTTATTATATAATATATAATACATATTACATAAATAAATATTTTTATATACATAGTAGCATGTTATACGTATCATTGTCATTGTTAGTTGTCTTCCAGACCAATAGAAATTCAACGTTAGCCATAAATGCAGCCACACATATAACTCAAAATTTTCTAGGAGTCACATTAAAAATAAAATAGGAAGAAAAGGTGAAATTCATTTTAATAGTATATTTTCTTTAACCTAGTATATCCAAAATACTATCCTTCATCATGAAATAAATACAAAACCTTGATGAGATATTTTACATTTTTCTTATTCATACTGTCTTCTAAATTTCGTATGTATTCTGTGCTTCCAGCACATCTCAGGTCAGACTAGTCACATTTCAAATGTTCACTGGCTGCCTGTGGCTAGTAGATGGTGTATTTGATAAAACATCTAGACCTTTAACGGGTTACTATGTCAAAACATCAGAAATACATGTGAACACATACATTCACATGCATTCAAGTAATACCATCATAACTAAAATAAATGAGAAATAAAATACCCTGATTAATTGAATCATTTCAATTTACCTGTATTTAAGATTTGTTTCCCTACTATATAGCAATCATCTTCCTTTTCATGGTTAAATATCATTTAGCAAAAATTATGCTTAAAATTTAATTTCTCTGGTATTTGCTTCCTTTATTCATCTAATCTCTTACCCCTAAGCAATTCTTTCAAGAGGACTGAAAGAGAGCCAAATGCCTACAAAAGCCTTCCCCTAATTTACCTAGACCCCACCTGCTTTCACAATCCCTGAAATAATTTTCCTCCTCATTGCAAGACTTTCGGTATTAAGACTCCCGTTGTTTGGGGTAAGAATACTTTATTCTTATTTCAGGTAGCCCTCCAAGCAGATTTTTGTCTTGCTTATCCTCATTTTTTTGTTTTTACTGAAATATTCTGTTTCAACAATTGTCTATTCTTCTGCTTTTCACAGTGATTATGATTACATTTGTAAACTGGAACACAAGAATGTAGTTCATGCTCAACACTAATCACACATATCTGGAAAGCATAGCTACTGAGGAAATTTGTAATATTTTTACATGTATTCATTTATTAAGATATATAGGCAGGCAAAGTGTCTACATTTTTATACTTTTATTATCAAACTGCTTTAAGCATACAGAGACAAATAATATTGTGACACTGTTAACATTTTTCATTTTTCTATAGTAGTTTTAATTGCTGCAAATCTTTTTGTTGTTTTTTCAGATAGGATCTCACTTTGTTGCCCAGGCTGGAGTGCAGTGGCATGAATGATTATGGCTCACTGTAGTCTCAACTTCCCAGGCTCAAGCGATGCTCCCACCTCAGCCTCCCAAGCAGCTAGGACTGTAAGCACCAGCCACCAATGCCTGGTCAATTCAAGTCTTTACTTATTGCCAAATAAAATTCCAAAATAATTGTGTCATTATATACTACTCCAGTTATGTTATATTTCTATATCCTCAGTGAGTTTGTTGGGACTTTGTACTTGTAATAAACTCATAAATTACTTTGTGGAAAATTAACATATATTTATATATACCATTTTTACATGCCATTTATGAACATGGTATGTTGGAGAGACAGTTCTTGGACCTCTTGTACTTCTACACATCTTATTGGTATGGCAAGAATGTAAGGCCATAACTGCTCTTTGCTGGGACCGAATAGGCCATTTCTCAGTGTTGTTTCTATACCTGACAACTTTGAGAAATAAGGCAATGCATCTCTTAAACCTAAAAGCGGAGAACAAATAAGCTTGTTTACTGTTTGCTATAAAAGCAGTAGAGTTCCCAAACTGAAGTGTTTCTTTCCTATAATCCAACCCACTTCATGTGCAGGCATCTATCTGGGCATCACCCCATGGTCTTGCTGGGTGGAGTCAGGTAAGGGAACAAACGTAACGATGGTGGTACACATGCTGCTTCCCTAGCTGTGAGTAATAAAGTGTTTGTCTCTGACCCAGGAGTTTTGTGTCTTTTACCAGAATGTATGAAATAGGAACAGGCCAATTTGTTACCTTTTAAGTAGAATTAAATAAAATCTCAGAGGCATTGTACGTTTTATCCATTGAGGGCTTTTATTATGACCCTCAATTTAGATTTATAATCGTCTGTTTAAAGGCCTGAACACCTTCTGTGAGATCTGTTGTTAGATTTATTATGATTATCATTGATACATTAAATGAACTTTTAATTAAAAATGATTGTATTTTATAGAAATGCTTTAACATATATGTATTGAGATACAGATCCACTTATAAAGATAAAATATAGATATATTTGGGTTCAGTAACATTTTTAAATTTTTACTTTCAGTATTTTTAAGTTGTCACTTTAAATAATAATTTTATTTATTCCTTTCTAAACTGTAACCCTCATTTCTTTTCTTTGACTGTTACACTGGCTAAGGCTTCTATCAAAATTCTAAAAAAGATACATTTATTGAGGTTTATTTTTAAAGTTCTTATTTAAAAGGCATATTTAAATTTATTTTCATGAGATATGATAATGATGTTAGTTTTGGTAGATATCCTTTATGTGGAAGTTAAGGAATAGTCCTTATTAAACAATATTTCACAGATTTTTTTTCCTTACTGATGGATATTGAATTTATCAAGTATTAACTGCATAAATTTAGATAATAATATAATTTTTCTTCTGATATTTGTTCATGTATATTTAAATAGATTTGTCAAATATTTTATTCCTAGGATAATCATTTTGGAGGATATGATACATTTTATTACATTTCTGGATTAATTTTTTAAATTATTTTAGCAAGGATTTATTTAAATTTATATCCCTAAGTGTAATTATTTGACAAATTTCCCGAAGCTCAGTTTTCTTTTCCTGTAACACAATCCACTGCATCGGAAGCACACATCTTGACCTATCCCTATTCCCCTATGAGTCCTGAGAAACAAAGAGAATGGTCACAAATATAGTGTTTTGCTGTGCTAGGAGTAATACAACTTTTGTCTCTAACTTAGCTGTCTTACGTCTTCTGCTGCTTCATCCCCAAACAGTAACATGCTAATTTAGTAGCTTGTAAGTATTACGTAGTGATTAGGTGCATGTTCATTTCAAATGAATTCAGTTGTTCATAGTCCTATTAAAACCTAAAATACCATCTTCATCATTACTTTCTGGTTTTCATTAAAAAATTTTCACCAGGATTATCAGTGTGTTTAATTTGCTATACAATTGTAGCCAGTTTTGTTTTATAAAATTTAAGGCCCTACTTCTATATGCATCTGTGATCAGAATTGTTACATCTTCTACCAGTTTTTCTCTTTAGCATTAACTAATGATCATTCTAGCCCTAATATGACTTAGTCTCTTAAAATTTTATTTGTTAGTATTGTTCTGCTAGCCTTCTTTTGAATAAAATTTCCCTGGAAAATTTACTTGCAGCTTTTTTATGTTCTTCTGTTCTAGGAGTGTCCTTGAAAAGAAAATTAACTCTTTTTTCTTTTCAATACAGCTGGAAAATCTCTGCAATTGGATAGAAAGCTCAATATATTTATGTCTATTGTCAATACTGAGCTACTTGAATTTGTAATAGCTTATTTTGTATTTTCTATGCTTTTGTACACTTTTTTCACTTTTTCCACTTTTTCTGTGAACTGTTTAATTGATGAAATATCTGCTTTACTTCTTCATACTATTATAATTTTCCCAGATCCAGTTTTGAAGGTATGTATTGTATTTCTAGTGTTCAACCCTTAAATTTTAACTCTTTTTTTTTTTTGTTATTTAAAAAAGTCTTTAAAAAGTCAATATCTCGGTCCAAACAATATGAAGCTCTCAAACTGCTTTATGCTGCCTATCATCTTACATAATATCTTGACTAGTGCTTAGTCCCATTTTGTGTTTGATAACTAATGAATTATTATTTATTTTTTAGAGATCATCTTATAAGACTGTGCTAGTTCATTCTCATGTTGCTATAAAGAACTGCCCAGGACTGGGTAATTTATAAAGAAAAAAGTTTTAATTGACTTACAGTTCCACATGGCTGCGGAGGCCTCAAGAAGCTTATAGTCATGGAGGATGGGGAAGCAAACATGTCCTTCTTCACATGATGGCAGGAAGAAGAAGTGCTGAGTAAAGAGGGACAAGTCCCTTATACAACTGTCAGACCTCATGATAGCTCATTATCACAAGAACAGCAACATGGAGGTAACTGCCCCCACAATTCAGTTTCCTTTCATCAGGTCCCTCCCATGACACATGAGGATTATGGGAACTACAATGCAAAATGAAATTTAGGTGGTGACACAGCCAAACAATATCAGACTTGCTCCTATTTTAGCTTTAATTTTTCTTCCTATTTTGCTTCTTGAACACATTTCTACTTTTTAGGCTTATTTCCTTTGATAAAGATTACCCTTCAGTAATTTTCCCAGGGCTTGTTTATAAGTACAAGATTCTCTTAGTGTTTTCTTGAAATGTGTAAAGTTTGCTTTTTCTTTTGATTGATACTTTAACTGGCTGTGGAAGTGTAGGGAGTTGTCAATCATTTTCTTTCATGTTGTTGAAGTTATTATTTCACTGTATTTTGGCATTTATTATGGCTGATGAAAATTTTGTTGTCATTGTTACTGAATAAATAAATATATTCTGTGAGATTAATCTTCTTTAATTTTTCACTAGTTTTGGGGTTCAGTATTTTCACTATGGTGTGCCAAGGACAGAATTTGTTTCCATTCTGTTACTTGGGACTCCATGAAATTTTTCAATCTGTTGTGTCTTCAATTATAACATTATCACTTTAAATATTTGTTCTCCCATGTACAATTTTTTCCTGGACTTACAGGATAAATTCTATTAAACTAACTATAGAACAATCTCACATATTTATGTTTCTCTTAATCATTCTTTTCTACCACGTTACTGTTTAATGCCAAATTCTGGGTTATTTAATTTGACCAATTTCTTTTTTATAAAACAAGACTTATTTCCATCTGCTGAAAGATGTGGGAGTCTCTGAACAAGCTCCATTTAAGTTTGTTGACTTGAGTTTCCATTAGCAAATTTATATCTATTCAAATTCCCCTTTCCTATATGTGTTATGTTGACAGGCTAATTTCCTCTGGAGGCTCCAAGGGAGAATAAAATTTCTTGCCTTTTTCAGTTTTTGGAAGCTGCCTATATTCCTTGGCTCATGGCCCCCTCCTTCACATTCAAAGTCCATCACTCCTTTTGGTTCTGTCATCACACAGGATTTTTCGGACTTTGCCCCAATTGCCTCCCTCTGTTAAGGACACTTGTAATTGCATAAAATAATTCTGGATAATCTCCATGTTATAGATTGAATTCCATCCCACTAAAATTTGTAAGCTGAAGTCCTAACCCTCAATGTAACTGTACAGTTGGCTCTTCATACCCATGGGTTCTGCATCTGCAAATTCAATTAACTGCAGATGAAAAATATTTGCAAAGAAAAATAAAAAAATATATACCCATAAAAAATACAGAATAAGAACTACTTACATAGCATTTACATTTTATTAGGCATTATAAATAATCTAGAGATGATTTAATGTATATAGGAGGATATGTGTGGGTTATATGTAAATACTACATCATTTTATATAAAGGACTTAAGAATGTGGGTTTTGGTGAGGGAGCAGGGTCCTAGAACCAGTCTTCCTCACATAAACAGATAGGACTTTTAGGAGATAATTAAGGTTAAATGATGTTATAAGAGTGATGTTCTAATCTTATAGGATTGTTGGCCTCAAAATAAAGGGAAGAAAGGGAGATTTCATTCTCCACATGTACTCACTGAGAAAAGGTCACAAGAGGATAGAGAGAAGGAGGCTGTCTGCAAGCCAGAAAGACAGCCCTCACCAGAACACTACCATGCTGGCATCCTGATCTCAAACAACTAGCCTCCAGAACTGTGAGAAAATAGATTTATGTTGTTAAAACACCCAGCCTATGGTACTTTGATATTTTTCCTGAGTAGACTAAATTACTCCCCACCTCAAATTTTGTAACATAATCACATCGGCAACATTTCTCTTAGCATATAAAGTCCACATATTCACAGGTTCTGGAGAACAGGGTGTGAACATCTTGGGGAGGCTGTTATTTAGCCTACCACATTGTATATGAAAATAAATTAACATTTTATTTGATTACTTTTAGCCAATCTACTGCTTCAGAGAGGGGACAACTTTTCTGAATAATTGATTGTATCTGATCTTTTCATTTGTTTTTCTTGTGATTTTCTGTTCCTCTTTTAGTGCAAAATCCCTTCTGTCTTTATGTGAGCTTAATCATTATTGCTCTTTATTTCTTTGGGATGTTATGGATTTAGGCTATGGGTATAACCACGTGAATTCTACTCATCTTTTCCTAGCGGATTAGTTTTTCTTCTTCTCTGCCTGAAGTCTTATTTTTAAAATGATGTATATTTTGGCCAGCATTCTTATGTTTGCTCTTTAACCAGACATACCAATCGATGCATTTAATAAAATTTAACAAATTTATTTAATGTTTTTGTATGTATGTATTTATAGCTGTATCACTAAACTGAAATTGTCTTATGTTTTCATCTTTATCGTTCTCATATATTTTGTCTCCATTAATACTGTCTTTAATTTAAATGTTGATACATGATACATAGTGACACTAATGAGAAGTGTCAGAGATAATTTAAATGTAGCTCATTTCTTCAATTGTCACTCTGATCACTTAACAAGTACTATATATTTAAGATATAAATAGATCTTCCTTATTCCAATTCTTTCCTGGCAGCTTAATTCAAGTCCTACCATCTCTTGGTTTAATTTACTGTGGACTACCAGTTCTCAGAGGATGACAATCATAACTTTCTAAATAAGCTTCACTCGATTTCCTTATTTCTAATTTTATTCATCTCTATAATTGAAATCTCCTAAAATACATCACTAATAACTTAAAAAACAATTTAGTAATATTTAACAACAGCCTTTAAAATGTATGAATTTGACTTTGTGATTTATTTTTGGGCATTTCAGTGGCTAAAGGAAAATATCATAAATATAGACAATCATTTAAATACTATAATTGTAGCTATTTTAAAATTAGTGACACTTTGAAAATATTATAAATACTAAACAATATGGGAGTTGATCTTTTTATTAAGCACCATGTAGGCATTAAACATTAAGCTTAAGATTACATGGGGAAAGTATTTTGACACAATGAAAAGTTTAGAAAACTTTTAAAACTGCATGGGTAACATGCTTAACAAATCAACAAATTTTCATAAACAAATGATAAAAGAAAAATTATTAAAAAGGAAAAATTATGCATGAATTCCTTCTACTTTTTTTTATTTTCCAGTGTTTCCATAATAAACAAACTCACTTTCATAATAAAAATGATATATTTAATATTTTAAGCTTTCTTAAAACCTTTTTAGCAGTTTCTTATTACTTATATTACTGCTTCCCAAATTTTCCTGATGTTCCAAGAACTGAAAAGACAAATGCTTTAGAGACAAATGTGCCATGGCTCCTTAGACAGAAAAGTGCAACGAAGCCAGATCTTCTCAGGATAATGCATCATTTTCTTCAAAGTTTGACTTCTAAATGCAATCCTGCCCATATTTTCTACCATTCTTCAATATAAATCTTAAGGAAAATAATTATATTTTTTAGCATATACTATATTCTTGTATTTTTTACTTGGTCTTTTTTTTTTTCTTCTACATCTCATAAATGTATTCAACTATCAAAATGTGGTTTAACTGCTCTCCTGATATGAAATTTATATGACAGTCCAAAGTAGGGGTTATAGACTCAAACACTCAAAAGTTGCAAAGAGCAGCAAATTATTTGGTTGAATGCTTAGTTTTTTTTTTGCCTTTCTCCTTTCCAGCCCATTTGTAATACTGCTTACTGCACTGCAAGCCTAAAATGTTGCATGTTCCATCATGTTAAAGCATAAAATTACCTCTCAAATTTAAGGTCAAATAAGAGAGAGAAAGAAAGAGAGAAGGAAGGCAGCAAGGTAGAAAAGTAGGCCAGCAGGAAGAAAGGACAACGGTATGACCTGTACTATCCCAATAAAACACATCTCTCAAGCAGATTTGGAATTATTGTCTGCCAAATTGTCACCAATGTGCTAACCTGTCCAGCCTATGCGGTACATGTGCTTTGTACAAACCTATATTATCCCCCTTACCCTATTTAATCGTAGTTATTTAGTTGCATTTGTTTTTCTTACTGTCCCTCAAGAGTTCATATTCTGTCTTAATAGTCTCCTAGCTTAAATGCTTGGCATTTTGCATATAATATGCACATGTTATCTTCTACATATACATTTAGGATTTTCATGTACTTCTTTTAAATTGTGAAGTCTTCCAAAAAACATAGATCATATATTCTCCTTTCTTTCTATCTCAAAAGTTGGAATCTTATAGAATTCTGCAAGTGTACTCAGAAAATAAATGCAATTGACTGACATAATAACTGATTGTTCTAGTTGGAAGCATATTTTAAGATGTTCGAAGCAGTTACTCTCACTATTTAAGATTATTATAATCATAATAATCACTTTCATTTGTATAATGCTTTATATTTTCCAAAACCCTTTTTATATACATTATTTAATTTGATAACATAACAACCTGGATCTACAATAATTACTATTATAGTATCCACCTAGTAATTTAAGTTGATTATGCATAGTTTTTGCACATAAAATTAAAATAAGCTAACATTATGCAAAAGTAAAAAGGCAAAGAAAGCATGTGCCTGTATTTTACCTTTAGTGAACAGTAATCCAAATCGTTTGTGTTGACTTTGATCAAGCTACATCTGCTTGTAAAAGTGCTTTGATCTGTCTTACAAAGCAAGCTCTCCCAAGGGTACTAATAGTCTGAGTAGAAGAGGATAGAATTATCCTTTGTTTTCAGATTTTGAATTAGATAGGTTTGATAGCCAAAATGTCTCAGGGCTGGGAATATTATCATTTTCAATTTAATTTATAAGTGTGTTCAAAAGTTGTGTACTTTTTTTCTTCTTCTTTTTCTCCCCAACCTATTTGCAATATTGCTTACTTCACTCCAGGTCTAAAAGATTTGCATGCTCAGTCATGTTAAAGTGCAAAATTGTCTTTCAATTTGAAGATCACTAAGATGGGCTGTTTCTTTGAGAATAATTAATATCTGGAGACACAATTTAGTCCTTTTTGTTCTAATGTTCAACAAAGATCCTCATTTATCAACGTATGTTTCCCATGCATCACATTGCTATCTGGAAAGTAGGTCACAGGAAGAACAGTATTGACTTTAAAGGTCTAGTATTCAAAGATGCTGTTCCAGTGAAACTGCATGTCCCCAAAGCAAAGACATCTGAAAGGTCACTGCAGGGACAACCAAAACCACCTTATAATGATAACAGAAGTTCAGAAAATGTTTTAAAGTGCTAGAAAAACTGCTTTCAACTGAGTAATATTGTAATATAAAGCATGAAGAGTATATTTATACATGCATAGCAACCTTATTCAAATGACCCAATCTGGTTAAAATGACATTGTAATTAATATGATTAAGATACCTACTAAGATTTTAATTTAGGAATTACGTTTTTAGTAATATTGGTAAGGTCATTGAACTACGCAGAAAGATCAGTTAATGAAGACTCAGTCTAAATAGGAATGTGTTGCAATGAGGGGTGACTTTAAGCAATTTAAAATTACAGATGAAAGAAATATTTTAAAAAAAAACACATGAAGGAAGGAATAGAGAAAAGGAAGGAAGGAACAAAGGGTGGAAAGAAGGAAGGAGGAATAAAGGAAGGGAGGAAGTTTAAAGCCTAATTCATATATACTTTATAGAAAAACCAGTATATGTCATCTAAAATATGTCTTTTTTTGGTATAAGGTAAAATTTTAACATCATCAGCTAGCTTCTACTTTAAGAGGTCTTTTCAGGGATCCATTCTTGTTCACCACAAGTGTTCCCAGACTTTCTTTACTTCAAAAGCTTTTATCACTAATAAAAAAAAAAAAAAGCTATCATTATTCACACAGGTAATGCTGCATACACTATCACTAGGCCAGAAATAGTTTTAAAGTTTATGCTTTTTCAGCAAAATAAACAAATTATATTGTTTAAGTATTTTAAACTGTTACCTTTTAATTTGTTTATACAAGAAATATTGAGAGTTTATTATGCATCTCCTTGAGGGGTATAGAGAGAATAAGCAAGTTAGAACCTTAAAGAAGTTATAATCCAGATTTAAAAAGACAAATATAAAAATCAGAGGAACTCTATTTGATAATATTGGAGCAGAGGAAAATACAGTTTATTTTGTAGGGCTCAGTGGGTTTTTCTCCCATGTTTCAAAGTGTGGTCATTAGTATGACATTTTACAATATAGAGCTACCGTCTTAAATACTATGGAAGCCATTACAAGGACTGAGGAATTTCAAGTCCAATTTTCAGTCCAAATGGTGCTAATTGTTAATAAAGAAGAGAATGTCCTGAATTCTGGTAACATATTCACGAGATGTTTGTACTAGGTATACGAGAGTTGTCCCAGAGAAACAGAACCAATAGGATCAATAGGAGGGGTGTGTGTGTGTGTGTGTGTGTGTGTGTGTGTGTGTGTGAGAGAGAGAGAGAGAAAGAGAGAGACAGAGATGAGAGAGATTTATTTCAGGGAATTGGCTCATGTGACTACGTGAGCTAGTAAGTCCAAAATCTGCAGCTCAGGCCAGCAGTCTAGACTCAGGGAAGAAAAGCTCATGTTGCAATTCCAGACCAAAGACCATCTGAATGCAGAAATATTCCTCAAGACACCTAAGCTTTTTCTCTTTTTATTTATTTATTTATATTTTTTAGAGACAGAGTCTTGCTCTGTCACCTAGGCTGCAGTGTGAAGGCATGATCATAGCTGCAGCTTTAAAGCCCTGGGCTCAAAAAATCCTCCTGCCTCAACTTCCTGAGCAGCTGGGACTACAGGTTTGCACCACTATGCCTGGCTAATTCTTTATTTTTGTTTTTTGTACAGACAGGGTCTTGGTACGTTGTCAGGACTGGTCTTGAACTCCTGAGCTCAAGAAATTGTCCCACGTCAGCATCCCAAAATGTTGAGATGACAGGCGTGAGTCTCTGCACATGGCCTGTCTTCTCTCTTAAGATCTTGAACTGATTGGATGAGGTCCATGCACATTATGGAGGGTAATCTGCTTTACTCAATCTACTCATTTAAATGTTAATCACATCTAAAACATACCTTTATGACAACATCTAGACTGAAGCTCGCCCAGGATCTTGTCAAGTTGATTCTTGCCAAGAATTAACACTCTCACTAGCTTAGGTTTTCCCTCTGTATTTTTGGAGTTAGAGCTTATAGTTTCATGTGGAGGGATTTCTGTTAGAGTACCATGTCTAACTTTTCTCCCTAATGTTCATACCTAACGAAAAATGCAGTTAAGTTCCAACTGCTGGTAGCATGAATCTGCCCATTCTTCTAACTGATGGAACTAATCTATATTTTTTTTAATTGACAATACTGAAGACTCATTCTTTCTCTTTTACCATCCCAGGTAAGAGGTAACAATCCTTGGCTACTGTTACAAGTGAGTTGTTTTAGAATTTAAACTGTAGAGAAGTGCAGAATTTTACAAAGGCACATACAAAGGCATACCTTCCAACCAGTAGTAATCAGTATTAAAAGTGACATTTTAAATTTTATTTGCCTTCTAGAAATTGCTTTTGAATTGTTGTAAAGTCAAAAGTTTAAAAGGTGAGAGGTATTTATTAGTATTCTAAAACCATAACACCTTGGCCTTGTCCTAGGACTTTCAGAAATAGACAAAGACATGTACTTTTGTGACCAAAATACAAGTGGACATCAAAGTTTATGGGTAAGACATGGAGGTTGCTTTAAGTTTTCACCAAAATTAGTGCAGTTAACATGTGTTTGTCCTCAGTGGGTCATTGCCATTTATGGGCATGATGTCTACTAGTAAGTGAATATAATTACACATTCAGGGCTACTTGTTAGTTAACAGAAGTTGACCTTCAAGAGGTTAGGTCCTACAGAGGGTGGATGTCTTCAGCTGACCTTCTCTTGATTCTTGCCCATATCAAAGTGAGTACTGCTGAGACCAATATTAGGTTATACAGAATGAAGAATCTTGAAGTCCTAGTTAAAAGCTTTCATATAAAAGTCTTTTAGGCATTAGTGGAAGGGACAATTTTGGTATTTCTCAATCAGGTCTATAGCTCTAGAACTTAAATGACAAAGGCATCTAAATTATAGAGCAATGTGGAACTCTGTGCCAGGCTTAATTAATCAGAACTAGATAAACTGTCTAAATTTTGTTTATCTAATGTCCTTTGGAGCTGCATTCAGGTCCAGTAGAAAGAATTATGAGAAGCTAACTTCTTGGAATTATGCATCTCCACCACAGTCTTGGGAGTCTTCTTCTACCATGTGCTCTCAGATTGACTCTATCTACACCATATAATCATCAACAATGACTTCAGATTTCAGGGACTATGGTTTAGTCTATGGTTTCATACAGAGATCAGAGAATAAATTTTCTAGTATACATATTAAAGGAAATGGGAATATTATTACATAGTATAGCAGTCTTCAGTACTTTTACCTTTGGTTTATGTGTGTCTAAAATTTTTCAGAAACTACATTCTAACTCCAAAATATTAAATTGACATTTAAAATTTGGTCATAGGAAAAATTAATTGTGAAGACTATGGAACCAATTATAGTATATGTATTGAGATCTGAAAATAAATAACTGCTTAAAGAGAAGCGATGGAATCTAAGTATCATAGCATCATAGTGACTTATACTTGTCATCTGTCAAAAAAAAGAAAGCTTGATTTTAACAATGAAAAATTTTACATCATTTTTTAGTTTTCTCTGAAATTGTATTTTCATTCTACTTCCCTCATATAATCCTATGCAACATAACATATTTCATGCTTGAATGACTTTTGTTCATCCTCTTATATCCCAGCAACAAAAGATATAAATTTAATTTAGAACTTTAAAATTGCCATCTGCTATAGATTCTATTTTTAATTAAATTATCACTATAATTTGTCTTAATTTTAATTGATCAAAATAAAATTTTTCTATTTCTTCTTGAGTCAGTTTGAATAATTTGTGTCTTCAAGAAAGCGTCCATTTCAGCTAGGTTTTAAAATTTGTTAGCATACAGTTACTCATGGCATTTTCTTGTAATGTTTTCTACTTCTAGGTCAGTAGTGATGCCCCTTTTCTATTTCTGATTTTGGTAATTCAAATCTGCCCTCTGTTTTACTTGGTCAGTATAGCTAAATGTTTGTCAATTTTCTTGGCCTTTTCAGGAAAACAAATTTTAGTTTCCTACATTTTTTCATTTATTTTTCTGTTTATTTTATTTATTTCTAATCTAGTCTTATTTCCTTCTTTCTGCTTGATTTGGGTTTAATTTGTTCTTCTTTTTCTAGTTTTCTAAAGCTTAAAGCTAGGTTATTTATTTGAGATTTTGTTTCCTTAATGTAGGTGTTTACAGCTATAAATATCCTTCTGAATGCTGCTTTGGTTGCATCCTGTAAGTTTTAGTAAATTTCATACTGTTCATCTTAAAATATTTTCTAATTTTTCTTGGAACTTTTACTGGTTACTTAGGAGCACATATTTTAATGTCCACATATTTGTGACTTTCTCAATTTTTTTTCTATTACTGATTTCTTTTTTTTTTTTTCCAACTTTTATTTTAAATTCAGGAGGGCAGGTATGTAACTGAGGTATATCATTGATGCTGAGGTTTGGAGTATGAATGACCCCATCACTTCTTTTACTGGGCATAGATTATTTAACATTATTATTAAATATAAGATAGACACTGAGTTTACAACTAGATATGATTTAATTTGAAGTAGAAAAAGTGCTAAACATTTTATAAGATGAACTAAAATGATAATTTGATTGTAAGTAGAGTATGTTGTGATAAGATCTGATTAAATAGATTGTAAAACCTGATTAAAACACATTTACTAACTCTGGGCATGGTGGCTCACACCTGTAATCCCAACATTTTGTGAGGCGGACTTGGACGGCTTACTTTAGGACAGGAGTTACAGAGCAGCCTGGCCAACATGAAACCCTGTCTTCACCTAAAATACAAAATTAGCTGGGTGTAGTGGCAGGTGCCTGCAATCCCAGTTACTCAGGAGGCTGAGGCAGGAGAATTGCTTGAACCCAGAAGGTGTAGGTTGCAGTGAGCCAAGATCACACCACTGCATTCTGGCTTGGGTGACAGAGAGAGATTCTGTCTCAAAACATAAAATAAAATAAAACATTCACTAAATCTAGACAAAGTCATGCAAAATGTCTAACTGTGAGTTTTCTGGAACATAACCTGGATTATTTGATAATATTTTTAAAATATGCAAAGTTTATTTAAAATAATACCATAACCTGTAATCTTCTGTTAGAAGATTCCAGCAAATAACAGATCCATTGGCTAAATGTTAAAATAACTGAAAAGAATTTTTGTGTTTAAAGGCATTAAATATAATTTTATATCCATAATTTTTAACTAATATTGTCTTTACTTTGTTCTTATCAAACACTTCCTCAAATGAGTAAACTATAAATAGGCAATAAAAGTTATGAAGTCTTTAAATGAAAATCATCATTTTTATTCACATTATGTAAAATATCCAATTTTATAATATCTCAACAAAAGTCAAACTACTCCATTTCTAAGCAGTATATTTGGTGAAAGATACTCCATTTTGAAAGCAGTAATGTAGATGTACAAAACCTTAAATTTTCATGAAAAACTTCTTTTTCCAAAGTATATTGTTTGAATTGTCCTGCGGTTAGGATCTCTCATTTTTACCTCTTGAGCAGAAAATAATAGCAAGATTCAGCACAGAAAACCCTCTTCCATTTGCAAAGAGAGAGGTAGGGAAGGGGAACATATTAGGAAAGGAGGGGAAGCAAATACATCAGATTTAAAAGGCTAGATCAACGCTCCTTTGTAGATTTCTGTGTAACTCCAGAGGCTCACATACCCCATTTTAAAGACTATTGACATGAAAGCTACCCATCTCTTTGACTGAAATGCTGATTAAAGTATTATACACCAAAATACGAATAAAACAATTATATTTATAGGCCTGTGTTTGGAAATCTCAGTCTCTATCAAATAGGCTTGCTCAGGAATTTGAATGGTAACTGCTTTTGTTTTAAAAGCTGATTACAGTATAAGCCCCAAGGCAGGAGCAATGGGAGCATCATAGAAATATGATGAAAGAAAAGGTGACAAGAGAGATTGTCTTCAATGAAAGGTTGCAATATGAAAGGAAAGACTGAAATGAAAAATACCAAAGATGTGCCTGGAACTATCTGTTGGTAAAAACAACATTAAGAAAAAGGAGGAGTTGTTTTAGTTATTATTCTGTATGAAAAGATGAATGCGGGTCAATGCTGTAAAACAGAAAAAGCAAAGGCAGGATCTCAAAGAGAAGACTGAAATGATTGAGTGTAGCCCAGGGTGCCAGATGCAAAGCCCGTGTGGAAATACACACTAGGAGATTTGTATTGCATTGGATGGAAAGGAAGGCATATCAAGTGGGTACTGGTGACTGTAGTTGCCATAATCACAAATGTCTCAACTTTGTAGGAAAACGTAAGTGTCTCAGAGAGCAGACACAGTATACAAAGGTACATTTCTCCTCAAGGAAACATAAAGATCAGATGACTGTAGTGTCACAAATAGTCTTAATGAGATAATTTTTCACCACTAAGTTTTAGTTCCTAAGTAATGATCTCTGGACAACAATAAACAGGCTGGTGAAGCTGAACACTAGAAAGTGGTTGTAGCTTGACCCTTCCCATAGATATCATTGAGTCTCTCCTGTGGTTTTGGACAAGTTGAGCATTGATTGTTTTGTTATATGAAGTATTGAATTCTGGGAACATCATTTATGCCTAGGACAAGAATCTAATAACCACAGAGTCACTTGCATTTCTAAAATTTATGGTGAAGGTTTCTACTCTACATCTTCTTTGCCCAATTACAAAAGTTGATACTGTTAAGGCTCTTAAATTTTTTTTTTAATAGTAAATTTTGGTTGGATTTATTTTAATTTTGAAAATGTTGAAGAAGCCATACTCAGCCTGTGCAAAGACAGTCCACTGTTTCTGCTGAAAGAACCCCAAATCTATTCAGACTTTAAAACAAAAAAAGACAACTCTGGCAAGACAGAGAAAAATATGTGAACAACTGGAGAATTTTATTCCAGACATTATTTTTTCTTGAATATGTAATGAATTACTTTGGACTTTGTTCATGCTCTACTTTCACTTACTAGGGAAAGAAGATTACATTTTGGATATTTAATTTCTTCCTGAGAATTTCTTAATTCAAACCACGTACATCTCTATGTAGTTAATATTTATGTTGCATAACCTCTGATGAGCTCTATTGGGTAAGGTATCTGGACAAAATTTGGGATAAGTATTAGAATAGAGAATACAAATTTAATCTTAGAGTTTATTAGATTAATGTCCTTTCATGACCTAATTTTAGGGCTTTCTGGCAAAAGCAAGTAACCTGAACATGAGTGTCTCAAAAAAAATAAGAAACAACAATACTAGGTACAGTGGGAAGGCATGCTGATTCGCATCTCCTCCCCAGATGTAGCCAGCCACTTGCTTGATTGACTACAAACCTTCATTGTTAAGCCTAGTAAATTAAAAAACAGGAAATCACAAAGTATTGAGTGAGAATATCGAGGAAGAACACTTATTTATTACTCCTCCTATACGTATAGAGGCGACAAAATTATATTCCATTACTTAGGTGGAAAAAAATAACAGAAGAAACATTTTCAGCTGCTTTGTTCTCTCATTCCCTTTCTGAAAGAAATGCCTTTCCTGATTATTTCATCAGAAGAAATTTAGTTTCCTTGTATCCTGTTTCTTTCCACATCTGCCTTTTCATGAAGAGGTTGCATTTTGCCTGTTCCTTTGGGGCAGGACGTGGTTGTCCAGTAGGCTCATTACGTAGGTAAGTAAATCAGTTTAATTTAGGAATTTTATCCCATTTTTTGTGTCTACTCAATACTTCAATTTTATCAGTAAATATAAACATAATTTTTATATCCAATTGTTTGATCAATGTCTACATTTCTAACGATTGTGTCTACATTTCACATTACTCAGGGTGCAAGAATGAGGGTGTTATTTCTATTTCTGATAAAATATGGAGGTTTTGGTACCATATGTCAACCAATGGGTTTATGTTTTTGCCAGTGCCTTAAAAATCTGATTGTTTCCAGTTTCCAGATCCTGCATATCTATCTATCTATCTATCTATCTATCTATCTATCTATCTATCAATCTATCTATATTAGTTTTTACAGAATAACTTTTGACAACAGACAGTAGTCAATGTAAAACCTGATGTCTTCTGCCCAGAAACACCAAAACTATATGTGATTGATAACAGAGAATTAAAAAGAAAGATGTGGGCTTATAATACAGGAAAACCTATGAGTAACAATAAAAATATATCGACAATAGAGATAACTGAATTTTTGTTCAAATTATAAAAAATCAGTAATTAATTTTATTTTAAAGTTATATTTCTCCCTAAATTTATCTCACATCAAAATAACCAACAGTAGCAATATTATGTTAACAAATGAAAGTCTTTAATTTGAATTTAATACTCCTATTTCACAAAGTCCACCTTGTTTCTGTCAAAAAGACAATGATCACATCTTTCAAACATGAGAAAAATTTAAAAATCCAAAAAAATTAAAATAAATCACACAGCATTTGCAATCAATAAATGATTAATGGGATTTTTTTTCCTGTTGTATATACATACAAGTATTTTAAACTAATGACTTTTAATCTAATTAATAATTATCTTCCTGTTTTCTTCTTTCACATTTTGCCCTCCAATCAAGAAATGTAGTATTTTTAAATTTACTATACTATGTGAATTATCTATTGCACCAGGTAGGATGATTTTGGATGCAAAGAAAACTCAATGAAAAGGGGGCTTGAAGGTGGGGGGCAATACGGAGATTGGGTGGTCTTTCCCAAATGAGAACTTCGAAACAATATTACCAAGCTCTCCAGTTCCTTCTATCTCTCTGCTCAGCCATTTACAGTGATTGACTTACTCTCTTAGGGCTAATCCCCTTTTGATCCAAAGGTAGCTACCACAATTCTAGGTGTCACATGCAGATAAGAAGACAATATCCAGATCCAGAAACTGTGTTTTTCTCCCATGCATCATTTTCAAAAACAAGGAAAATATTTTCCAGACATCTCTAGTGAAGCTCTTCTCATTACTTGGCAGAAGTGAATTTAATGCATCCTTCTTAGCCAGTAAAGGAAAATGAATTGAATTATTGAAAGTGATATTTAAATATTTAACAATCATTGTAACAGGGTCACCTACCAGTTAGAACCAAATGTAACTAATCAGAATGGGCAAAGCCATCAACCATTGCAGATGAAGATTCAGGTGTCTGTTATCTGCCTATCTGTGTAGCACTAGGAATTGCTATTGTTGGCTTAGATTAGCAGTTCTTACATTCTGTTCTTCGAGGCAGCAACTTTAGCATCATTTGGAAACTAGTTAGTAATAGAAGTCCTCCTGCTCCACTTCAAACCAATTGAGTTAGAAAGCACCGAGGATAGGTGACACCCAGCAATCTGTATCTTACCAAGCCCTACAGGTAATTACAATGCATGCTACAATGTTAAAATCATAGGCATAGACAAATCATTATCTTAATGAAACACACAGATGCCAAATAAATACCTCAACCTAGTGCTTAGTAGAGCCAATATCATAAAGGAAGAAATTGAGGGAATAGAGAGCCAATAGTGTTTCTAACATATCTACCTTCTCCTTTTTATCTTTAATTAATTGAGAAATATAGAGGAATTATAGACAGTATTCAGGTAACACAGAAATTAAAGTCAAAAATTGATACTACATCATGGTTAATTATATTCTACTTGCTTTTAAAAATTTGTAGTGAAGGTAATCATAAACAGACATGAATTCTTTTTCCTGTAATAATTATAGTAAGCTGGAATGTGCTGGAGATATTTCAAACCGAGAGTTAACAGAATATGTAACTCTATCAATAATTTTTAAGCACCTACTATATGCCTGGTTCTAGAGTACATGTGAATTACCTTGCATTTCTTCTTAAGCCATGTTAAAATGTATCTTCGATATACATGAGAAAGGGCAAGCTTATGGTAAAGGAATTTCTTAAGTACAGCATGAGGTGATTTGATTCTTAGAACCCTAGGCTTTCTCTAGAAGAGTCATTGCCTCATCACTGGCTTCTTAGGGAGTAAAACAATGTTGATAGTCTTGAAATAGAATGCTTTAATGTTGAGCATGCATACAGATAACAAGTAATATTTTACTAATGTATAATTCTTTCAGTGGTTTCTGTCAACTTTTATGAGCTCCCAGGAGGGGATCACTTGTGATAATACTTCTAGAGTAAAAAATGTTTTCAGAAGTTCCAATTTGCACTTCATTGACACTTTCCCTACAGAGAAAGGAGCACGTCAATGATTTTCTTTTAAAGAGTTGTAAGCTTAAAAAGAAAAGGCAAACTTTAAAGTTTTCAGAACATCAAACAGAATAATCATATATTTTATAAAATATGTGTATTTTGATATGTCAGCCAATATATGTTTTCAACAGAAGAAAATAGTTGTAAAAACCCTCAATAGCAGGCAAACATAAAGGTTAAATTTGGGCTTATTTTAATTCTACTGAAATATCTAAACTAGGTTTATCATATTGCTTCTTTTTTTTCAACCCTTTGACAAATAGACTTTACATAAAAAGTGAGACATTTGCGAACTGATGAATCATTATTAATTCATAGGGGTATGAATATGCAGTGAAATTCACAACTAAAGGATATTAATAACTTGCAATTTTGCAATTATTTAATATGTTTCTTGAGCTCAGGAGGTAACTGCTTTGAAAATTTTGACTTTATATATATCATAGAATTTACCAGACAAAACCCAAAATTTCTGAATATTGAGTTAAAAAATCATGTTTACTTACATTTTTCACTCTTCTGTAATCTTATTCTCGTGTTTAACTTTAAAAACTAGATGCGGCTGGGTGTGGTGCCTCACACCTATAATCCCAGCAGTTTGGAGGGCCAAGGCGGACAGATCACAAGGGTAGGAGTTTGGAGACCAGCCTGGCCAACACAGTGAAACCCCGTCTCTACTAAAAATACAAAAAATTAGCCAGATGTGTTGGTGGGCACCTGTTGGGAGGCTGAGGCAGGAGAACCACTTGAGCCCAGGAGGAGGAGGTTACAGTGAGCCGAGATCACACCATTGCACTCTAGTCCTGGTGACAGTGCAAGACTCCATCTCAAAATAAAATAAAATAAAATAAAAAATAAAAAGAACTAGATGTATTTGATACAATTTTAGGTTTTTCTGTTAAATAATTTAATATTTAAAAAGTAAGACTCTTTCTGAAGTTTTAACTAGAACATTTGAAGAATATACAATTATTCTGATTGCACAATTATAAGAAAATGACTTGCGGAATTAATACCAGTAGACTCATCTCTCTCAACCAAACTTCAGAAAATGAATGATTACCTAAATACGTGAATATGAGTGAACTGAAGGAATATGAAGGAACACTCTGCTCATTCAAAAGTGGGCAAAGGATATGAACAGACACTTTACAAAAGAAGACATACGTGAGGCCAACAAACATATGAAAAAATGCTCATCATCACTGGTCATAAGAGAAATGCAAATCAAAACTACATTGAGATACCATCTCACGCCGGTAAGAATGGCAAACATTAAAAAATCTGGAGACAGCAGATGCTGGAGAGGATGTGGAGAAGTAGGAACACTTTTACACTGTTGGTGGGAGTGTAAATTAGTTCAACCATTGTGGAAGACAGTGTGGCGATTCCTCAAGGACATAGAAATAGAAATTCCATTTGACCCAGCAATCCCATTACTGGGTATATACCAAAGGATTACAAATCGTTCTACTATAAGGACACGTGTACACGAATGTTCATTGCAGCACTGTTTACAATAGCAAGGACCTGGAACCAACCCAAATGCCCATCGACGATAGACTGGATAGGGAAAATGTGGCACATATACACCATGGAATATTATGCAGCCATCAAAAACGATGAGTTTGGGTCCTTTGTGGGGACATGGATGAACCTGGAAACCATCATTCTCAGCAAACTGACAGAGGAGCAGAAGATCAAACACCGCATGTTCTCCCTCATAGGCGGGTGTTGAACGATGAGAGCACGTGGACAAAGGGAGGGGAGCACTACACACTGGGGTCAGTTGGGGGGAAATAGGGGAGGGACGGTGGGGGGTGGGGAGCTGGGGGGGGATAGCAGGGGGAGAAATGCCAGATGTAGGTGATGGGGAGGAAGGCAGCAAATCACACTGCCATGTGTGTTTCTATGCAACAATTTTGCATGTTCTTCACATGTACCCCAAAACCTAAAATACAATAAAATAAATAAATGGAAAAAAAAAAAAAACAACTTTTGATTAGAAAAATACTAATCTCCATGATTCAGATTTTTAATTTGTTTTATTTCATCCCTTATTTTACTTCAGTTAAAACCGATACTAACTATAAGAATGTCTTATTAAAGCAGTTTTCTTAAGGTGCAGATCTGAAAATGCCACAGTAGATTATCAGCAATTTGGAACCTGGGACTAAACCACAGATCTAAATAAGGAAGATGTTTCATACTTACCAGTGGCTCCCCAATCCCTACAGGAAAAAGTGCTGTCAGCACTACTTATAGGGACTGGAGTTTCAGCCAAGCTCATGCCTACATCATAGTATCTCATTTGTAGCTTCCCTACCCACCCTATATCACCACCATGCACAACACAATAAGGCCCAATGTCCTCACACTATTTCATACTTCTGTGTTTTCACAGATGCTTTCTTATCCTGCAATGTTCTTCCCATTGTAGACTACATGGAAAATCCCTTCTCTTTATTTAAGGCCCTATTCAAGTGGCTCCTGCACTCTGAAAACTTTCCTAACCTACTGTTTTAGTGAGGATTCCAGAGAGACCAACATATAAACATATGTATATATATATATATATATATATATATATATATATGTCAATTTATTCTTTATTTTATATATTTATTTATATTGTATATTTATTTTGAATGTGTATATTTATGGATTATTACAGGCATGCAAGCATAAAGGTTAAATTTGGATTTATTTTAATTCTGCTGAAACATTTAAATTAGTTTTATCATATTCCTTCTTATTTTTCAGCCTTCTGAAAAACAGACTTTACATTTGCAAGCTGATGAATTACTAGTAAGTCAATATTAAAAATTCATTATTAATTAATATTAAAAATGTATATAATATATTTTTGTATAGTACATATATTTTATAATTATATATACATATATATATATGCACAAATACAAAAAGAGAGAGAGAAGAAGGGATAATTGATTCACTTAATTTTGAAGGCTGAGAAGTCTCAAGATAGGCCATTGGTGAGCTGGAGAACCAGGGGAAACCAGTAGCGGGGTTCTGTCCAAGAACAAACAAAGCAAGTGCTATAACTCTTAGTCCAAGACCGAAGGCCCGAGATCCTGGGGGTTGCTGATGTCAGCCTCAGAATCTAAAAGAGAGAGAATGTGGAGACCTGGCATCCAAAGGCAGGAGAAGAATGATATCACAGCTCCAGATGAGAGAGAGCAGGAATTTGGCAAGTATTTGCCCTTTCTCTTCATGTTTGTTCCATTGGACCCTCAGCTAATTGGATTGTGACTGCCCACATGGGGGGCAGATATTCTCCATTCCACCCACAGACTCATAGGCCAATATCCTTCGGAAGCACCCTGACAGGCACATCTGGGGCAGACCAGTCATTCTAACCTAAAGCAAAGCCACCAGGCTTTCCCTTTCAACAGAAGGATGGGCTCAGTGCCTACTGAAGCACTGAAAATTTTTAATACAATAATTACAAATAAATAATTCTCTATTAGGTTGGTGCAAAAGTAATTGCAGTTTTTGCCATTACTTTTAGTGTCAAAAACTGCAATTACTTTTGCACCAACCTGTTACCAAGGGCTACCTACCAAAAAGCTTATCTTTGGCCACCAGTGTTTCTAGCCCTTATTTTTTTTATTTATTTTGTGTGTGTGTGTGTACATGTGTGTGTATCTGTGAATCCATTAAGGGACCAAAGTGCTGGGATTACAAGCTTGAGCCATTGCACCTGGCCAGAAAACCAATATTTTTACCTACCTAGGTAAGAAAGCTTTCACTTGGCAGTAAAATATTGGAGAGTATATAAGCTTCATAGGATATATCTTTACATTTAATAGGAGCTCAACATTCTGGGTGGGTGTGGTGGCTCATGCCTGTAAACACAGTACTTTGGGAGGCTGAGGTGGGTGGATCACCTGAGGTCAGGAGTTCAAGACCATCCTGGCCAACATGCTGAAACCCCATCTCTATTAAAAATCCAAAAATTAGCCAGGTGTGGTGGCAAGCACTTGTAATCCCAGCTGCTCTGGAGGTTGAAGAAGGAGAATCTGTTGAACCCGGGAGACAGGGGTTGCAGGGAACAAACACGGTGCCACTGCACTCCATCCTGGACCA
>NW_016107342.1:12393475-12522569 GCF_001604975.1 Cebus imitator | reverse complement strand
AAGAAAAAAAGCTCAACATTCAAGCAAACTCTAATAGATGAAACAGATCAGCGATCTCAATGAGAGGAAAAGGAAAAGAAAAATGCAGTGGTAAGTGGTAGGTAAGGATACAGTGACTGATAATACATAATCAGTCTTAGGTATAGTTTCTTAAAATTGAAGATACAAGCTGCTATAAGGAACTGGAAGTTCTAAGCAATCACAGCAAAACCTGCTGAATGGAAGTGGAGTAGAAGAAATAAAGTACTTTCCGGAGTTTCATTTGTGGGTGGGGATGTATAAAAGTGAAAATGTTTTTAAGTAAATTTAAAAGCTTAAAGAGAGAAAACAAGTCTGTGTATAGTACAAATTTAGCTTCTTTGATGTGTACATATTTCTCAACTCATTTTCTAACCATCCAGCCATTGCTCTTCTTTGATTACTTCCCTCTATCATTTATATGTATTTATATAATTTCTTTATAATAAAATTTCTTCCAAGGGAAGGATGATTTCATATATTTATATAGATCTCAGAATGTTAAAACATTGCTTTGAAAAATGCAGGTAAACAAAAGGTGAAAAATTAATGGAAAAATGTCACTGGTTTAAGTTCCATCAATAATACTGTGCTCAATTTCCATGCTAACTTTTGCCATTCAACATAAGTTTAAAACTGAGTCACTTATTTTAGCAAAAGGGACCAGAAAAGTAAATTCATATATTCATTCATTTTTTCCATTCCTTATTTATTAGTTGATTCCTCAAACATTTATTTAGCACTAATTATGATGCAGAACCTCAGCTTGGAGCTAAGTATCCTTCCCTCTTCATTTAAAATAATATATGTCCCAAAGCCTTTCTCTCCCCTTGCACTTCACTGGCTTTATCTCAACTGGTAATGGTAAACATGACCCATTTTCCTCATTCAATTCATTTTTAAAGTAAGAAATCTCTCAATCCTATTGTTGAAATAGCATTCTATCTTCGATTGCATGACATATATAACCGCATTATTTATTATAAAATGTTCTGATTTGGTAGATTTGATGCTTGATATTTAATAGAAAAAAAAATTAAATATTTCTGTTTACTCATTTCCACTTCCATCAACGCTCAAAAAAAATTGGCGCTATGGGATAAAATTAACTTTTGTGAAGTCAGCAGATAAGTGTTAGAGAAATCCTTTAGCCTCAGAGTTGGAAGCTCTAATCAATTTGGCAAAGTGTACAAAATAGAAAACAGCCTAAATCCTGACATCAATTGTGAGCTGCAGTGTTATTCCTGTGTGCAGACAGACTGCACAAATGTCATAAGGGCTATTAATAGCCTCAAGCATTGTAACAGTGATACTGACTAACGTGAGGCAAATGTTGCCAACAGGTTATGGGCAACAAAATCTTACAAATAAGTTAATTTGAGCACTCAAAATTATATTACTATTTTAATGAATATCTTTGCACCCCAGTTTGTACATGGTATTTTCCTAATTAAAAAGCAATCAATGAAGTTTATGGGCAAAATACAACTCTAGGGCTATCGAGGCATCAGTTTTAGCCATTTGATTTTAATTCTTTCCTTAGCTTCTCAAAATTGAAGGCAGGAAAGGTTTACATATGTAGTATGAGGCAACAGATAGAAATAAGCTCTAATAAAGGCTGCCCGGTAAGCACACTGATTATTTTGTTTGCCTTTCTATGCTCAATAATCTAAAAAGAAATTATGTGTTGGATTCCTGAGACAGCTTTCGTTTGTGTTGGATGCATCAGAAACAAAACAAACAAAACCGTCATATATAAAAATGTGGGCCAGGCATGGTGGCTCACCCCTGTAATCTCAATACTTTAGGAGGCTGAGGTTGGTGGATCACTTGAGACTAGGAGTTGGAGACCAGCCTGGTCAACATGGAGAAACCCCATCTCTACTAATAATACAAAATAATTAGCCAGGCGTGGCTGTGTGTGTCTGCTACTCCAGAGGCTGAGGCATGAGAATTGCTTGAATCCGGGAGGTGGAGGTTGCTGTGAGCCAAAATTGTGCCACTGCACTATAGCCTGGGTGACAGAGTAAAACTGGGTCTCAAAATAAAATAAAGTAAAATAAAAATGCAAAATAATTCTATGAGAGAAAGATTATATTCTTACTGCAGAATGACAACCATGTAATTAATGTGGGTCAAAGTCTTAAACATCTACTAATTCTGTGCAGCATGATACTGGAACTGACTTGTAATTATGTCTCACTGTGGCATAAGTGAAATTCTTAGCTAAACTAAAGAAATGTTCTATAATACCTCACTCTGGATTATCTCTTTGATTAACTCAAAATTTTATATTCTTCCAGTGGGTTCTCTGCTGGAATGGTAAGTGCTTCATATCCGTGCATTAGACTAACTGAAAATAATTTCCAGACTCTATGTTTATAATTGCTTGGAATTCAGATTACAGAATTCTGTACAGAATTCCATTAAACCCTAATTACACATCAAAATATTTCTTGCTTATTAAAATGAGTGTGACTCTATCAAATTATCTTTTTTGACTTTAAAATTTAACACATATCCTCCATTTTATATTCATGGCTGCATGTCTAGGTTAAGGTTCTTTGGTTTGCAAGTAGCAAGAACCCACTCAAGTCAGCTTTAATAAAAAAAGAAAATGTATGATAAGACTAAACCTGTAGCTCACGGACTTTGCGGGGTAGGTGGGGGTATTTAGGTCAGCTTTTGGGCAAAAAGAACTAAAAAGCCATCCGTCATTAAGGCAGCTCCTCTCTTTCTCTCTGGCTCTTTATTCATTTCTTCCCTGTCTTGCTTTCCCTCTCCCTTCACTCTTTAAAGCCATGGAGTCTTTCAGATCTGATTGATTCGGAGTACCTTAAATTCTGTTCTTCTGCCTGAAGTCTCCCTGCTCCTCTTTTATGTGGGGAAAATGTCTGCCCAACTGCTTTGCAGTCCCAAATTTTAGTACAGGAAAAAAAGCCAGAATTAACTAGTATTTCTAAATCTCAATTAAAAATTTATTTTCTATCCAGGTGTCTAAACCAATTGCAAATAGCTATGTCCGGTAAAATGAAGTCACCCAGAACAATCACAGCTGCCAGGACCCCCACTGAGAGCTTGGCAGATGATTGGAAAGGACTTTATTACACTATCTAAAAACAAGCTAAAAAATATTTTTGCAGTGGATTTAAGATATAAGCACTCCTGGTCCATGACGGAAAAAAAAGAAGAAAAAGAAATCATTTCTATAACTGCTATAGTCAAAAAAGTATATTAATGCAAGTCATTTTTCAGTCCTTGAATTTATACAAAGAAAGCTTTATAGCTTCTTTGGGAAAAATTCCTAACTAAGCACTCTGTTGAAATAGATGGCTAGTATATAAGACTAGGGATCTTGTGTTTCCCATACAGAAATAAATGCAGAAAGAGTGGACAGAAAATAAATAGTTACATCCTTTTAAAGAGTTTTGAACTCAAATGAGGATATGACAAGACATGTATATTTGATATATCAAGAGAAACATATCAGTTAGTTTAAAGTAAAGTGCTAGGTAGTATGATATGAATTACCAGGGACACTAGAAAACAATAACTAATGTAGATTGCCATAGAGAAAAAAATTTTGTTGAAGACTAGACTGTTTCTGGGCCTTTTAAATGTATATTGGAATGTAGGAATAAAAGATGGGTGTGGAAAAAGAGGACCAGCATTATAAAGACAGAAAAAAGAATTGCTTAGAGAATGACTAAATGAGATAATAAGTTACTATCAGAGAAAATTTTGATAGAACAAGTATGTTGTCAGATAAAATATACTGATTATACAAGTAAATGTTTAAGTTTATTCCTTTCAAAAACAATCAGAAAGAAATTGTTCTTATTAGATTAATGTGACAACTGTTTTTTGACACCCAAACATTATGACCTAAAATATAAAGTGTTGACAATATTATTTATATTATTGTCAACAGAAGTCTAAGAATGGATAATACATATTTTCAGAATAATAAATTGATGCATTATTATTGCTGACATAGATTTACTTGTTTACTACAATCCCTAGAAAATTATAAATGAATTAATTTATTCAACAGAAAAATGGTAAGCACTTAGAAAAGAATGTAGTTTCTATAGAACAAGCAAAGTTAACCTCATGTTTAGTAAGCTTACTGCCCAGGAAAACAAGGAAAGTACTGTAACATAATACATCCTGATCACAGCAAAAAAAAAAAAAAAAAAAAAAAAAAAAAAAAAAAAAAAAAAAAAAAAAAAAAAAAAAAAAAAAAAAAAAAAAGATGGTGGCATAACATCATTTAGATGAGTCTATCTATCTTAGCAGTAAACACAGAATCTAATTCTGGATGTTTTTTAAAGAAAAAATGTAAAGACTACCCTGAAAAAGAGCTGATAAAAAGGAAACCACTTTTTCTAACAGGTTAGGTCATATATCAAAATTACTGCAAAGGATGGAGAATCAGGCTAGAGATTCAAGATTCAACACCTAGCTCAAAGCCAAAGGACAGATATATTCTTCTAAGCATCATCTCACCAGCAGTACTGACACCACTAATTATATGTGAGTTCTCAGTGTTTTAGTTAGGAAATACAATATTGCCTAATGGCTAAAATATGACCAGTGAAATGAGAGAGTTCAGGCTTCTAATCTTCTTTGTAGTTGTGTTACTTTGTAGTTTATGTTACCTTGGGTAAATTCTGATTTCTCTGTCTGTTTCACATAAGTAAAGTACCCACGTAAGATGGCTGTTGTATAAACTATTTAACATAGCAGTGGCCACCCTATAAGTGGTTAGGATTAGTAGTGGTATAGTTGTTAATTTACTCCATTTTGACTGGCACAGCAGCAGTGCTGGGGGATAATGATCTTAGTGCTAACATCAATTCCTGGTCCTTAGAAAAGGGACCATTATACATTCCACCGCCTAGGTAATATATATAGCACTGTGTTCAATCCTGTTATATTTTAGGAAGAATTTTGAAACCTCGGTATTTAATATTTGATATTTGGCGGAATTTTATGTCGAAATACAATAAAAATTCGTCTGCAGAGTTCCATACATGAGAGTGGGAACTAATGAGTTGGAATTACAGGGACACAAATTTCAAGTCATCTAAGAAACAACTCCCTAATGAATATGGAAATAGGGTGCTCTTTCATCTTCAGAAAGGAATAGAGTGACATTCTTTGAAGTAATGAGAACCACAGACATCTTCAAGCAAAAGTTAAGTTAGTATTTTTAGTAATATTATGGGGTTTCTGTATTTTGTGGGATTTTAAAAACCCCTAGGATCTTTTCCCATGATGAATGAACTGGTGAGTTAACCTACCTTGAAAAACATATTATACAAGATAACTTTGAAAAGAATGAGATGCTGGCAAATTACCAACAACCAACTTGGTAACATAACCAACTTACATTCAAAAATCTACTCTGTTATGGTAAGTGTTTTGATGGTGATGGAAATGCTAATTATCCTAATTGTGTCATTATACATTGTATACACATATTGAAACCTCACTCTTTATCCCATACATATGTACAATTATTATGTGTCAACTAAAAATAAAAGAAAAAGTAAAAATTGCTTTGTAACATACCAAATACCCTTTCTCTTACTTAACAAAATTCTATTAATGCTATAAGAAAAATAATGACAAAATAAAGCTACCCTAAAAATCTTGTTGCTTAGGTGGCCAACTTTGGAGTTTTGTGCTAACAAGAGTGAAAGACATATTTTGTGAATATTTTACACATACCAAAAAATCAACAGTGAATCTTCCAGCTGCCTCATAAAAACAGAAAATAATGTCAGAAACCAAATGAATATAATTGAGGCTTTTAAAGTTAGGAGCAATTCATAAAAGTTGATATTCATACTAAATTTTACTGCTTTCAAATAGCACCATAATGGAATAAATATAATGCACCTTAAGGAATAAAAAATGAAATAGGAATTTATTTTTTTTTAGTAACCTTCTGAAGAAGACAAATTCTATTTCTCATGAGAAAAATAAAGAAATGTGATTTGAGAGAGGAGCTGAAAAGACTGCCTTTCCTAATCAAAATGTCAAGGCGAGCTATGGGTAGTGTGAAATTAGCATTCTATTGATTTCGAAACAATTTCCCTTTCATGTGGAGAAACATACGTGAGATGAAGTTGATATAACATAGGTAGAATATCACTTTCTCCTACATTATTTGTAAGGAAATGTACTTAAATCTAAGCATATTTAGATTCGAGAAATAAACGTGACAAATTCATCTTCCAATCTACTAATCCAGGAGAAGTTAGAGCTCTGCAAAATGGAAGCAAAGATCACAGGAACTAAGGAGCCACAAAGCAGTGCGTTGTAGAGTTAAAGAGATGATGAGGTGTGCAGTTTGAGTGTTCAATTCTCCACTCAAAAGCCCTTTCACCTTGCAGGATCTTTTTTTCCTCCACCCCTTTTTCCCTGAAAAAATGAAGATAAAATATCTCTTGATTACACTGTATCTCTATAAAGATATTGGCATACTGGAAATTACTGTGCAAGAATGAGAGTATTATTATTTTAAGTATTTGTAGAATAGAAGCATCAGAGGAACACATTGGTTAATGGAACAGTTCTCTGAAGCTGATTTCCATGTTAAGAACTCAAAGGCTCAGTATTTCAGACACACAAAATGGTTAAAGTGAAAAATAATAATTTATCAAATTTGCCAAAGTTAAATTCTAAATCTAGCATTAATATTTTTGTGTTATCATTTTAATGCATCTGGTAAGTATTGAGAAGATGGAAATTAGCATAAATTGGCCTTCACTGCAGATGTCATATGACTATCTTTTTTTTTTCTGAGATGGAGTCTGGCTCTGTCACCCATGTTGTAGTGCAGTAGCACGATCTCAACTTACTACAATCTCCGCCTTGCAGGTTCAAGTCATTCTGCTGCCTCAGCCCCCCACGTAGCTGGGACTATAGGCATGTGCCGCCATGCCTGGCTGATTTTTGTATTTTTTAGTATTTTTTGTATTTATTTTAGAGATGGGGTTTCACCATGTTGGCCAGACTGGTCTCGAGCTCCTGACCTCAGCTTACCTGCCCCTCTCAGTCTCCCAAAATGCTAGGATTACAGGCGTGAGCCACCGCGCCTGGCCACAACTATTATTTAATCTCACTGTTCTCATCAATAGATACTGTGGGAAAATATAAAAATAAGTAGAACAGTTTCAATCCTGTGGTAGATTCTGCATATGTATTACTTCAACAATCTTTAAAAATCATACAATTATGCTCATTTTGGAAAGGAGGAAACAGGTTCAGAGTAGCTGTGACTGCCTACAACAACACAGTTAGTGGGAAAAAGAAATGAGTTTTATTTCAGGCCTGAGTTAATTATAAATTTAAGTTTGTATTACTGTAAGTTTTGTTTTCTTCAAACTACTACTGTGTCTCCATAACCAGCGGATGGATCTTCTGATGACTGTATAAAACAGATGTTAAAAATATAATTTGCTTCTCTAGTGCCTCAAGCTTTGTGTCTTATTATTCTTGAAGACATCCTTGATCATATTTAGCCCTGCACAAAATGGCCTCTTTTCTACCTTTTTCTTAATTGCTCATAAGAAAATATAAAAGAATCAGAATTCTTATTCTAGAAGAAGATCTACAGTCTCAAATTGCTGAGATACTAAATGCATTAGGCCCAAAAATACAGTATTGATCATTAAAAATATTGATGAATGTGTCCACCAAGGCATAAGAAAAAGAAATTTGAAGAGTTAAAAAAGTGTGGACAATATTGTTCATAACCAAAAGAAGAACAGAGATATAAAGAGGATATGGACAGGCTGCCTAAGACAAAGGACAATCTTGGGGTTTGTCAAAAGACAAAATTACAACATACTTTGTAATAGATCTAATTGGTTTATTTTTGTGATTCATAAATCATGGCACCATCTCATTCTATAAAACAGAATGATGTTCCCACTGGGAAAGCAGTGAGTTTTGCTCATTGGTGGAAACAACAAAACAAAACAATAGCAAATAAAAAAGTGGTTAACATAAAATTATTCCAGGCTTCTTTTTTAAGGGTTAAAGTAGAGAGGACTTTCTTATTATACTGACTCGGGTAGACTAGAATCTCCTGCTTTGGGGAAAACTGGTCTGCCTGAAAATTGCAGTTTCCTTATGAGGCACTTAATGTGAGTGACTCCATTTTACTTTGGTCTGATCTGTTGGGGCCTAGTGCAGGGCCTTAGTCCAAGACAATGGCCTCTCCTTTTGTTTAACAGAGTATAGTTGCAAAGGAGAGAATAAAATAAAGAGGGGCATACAGTTGACTAGTGCCACTAAAGGTTTGTTCTGTTATCATAAATGGCGTCGTTGCCAGCTCTATAGTGGAATACAACAGGGATTATCTGCAGAAATAATTGTTCTGTTGGATTATCTTCTGCAATCAAATATAGTATTTTTTCCTTAATTGAAAATGGGTCATTATTTCTACCATTTAACAATTAAAATTGATTTCATACATGACTACACATCTATTTGTCTTATTTATCCACAGCTAAAATAGGTAAGTTTAATCTGACCATAGAATCAACAGATTTTTTGTTATTAATACTTTTATGGGGTTTAAAAGTAAAAAATAAAATTGTAAGTTACTTGCAGAAGTCAGATACATGAGCAAAATACTGATTTTGTTTTACAAATGTGGACCTCTGTTCCATAATAAAAAAATATAGCTCAGCCCAAGTCAGTTTTCATTCAGTTATCACGTAAATCACAAAGACAAGGAGAAGCATCTTTCTTTTCTATATTTGGTGGCATCAAGATGCTCCAATTGACTGAATATGTTATGTTAGCACCGAATCTTGTTGGCAAGAGCTTTATCTGACAACCTCCGCCTTCCTCACCCTGCCATCTGTTTTCCTTGGTCCTTAGTCATAAGGAAAAACATCTTTTTTTTTGTAACATCCATATCAAGCTAACCTAATCACAGATTTCCATTGACTTCAGAGAATACTTAGCATTTAGATTATTACTCTGGGTGTGCAAAGAAAGATGTGAAAATGATTCAGATAACTATGTAAGTGAGGCAGTGTCATCATTGGGAGCACGTACAGATGCTCTTCTACATTCTGGATTCCAGTGAACCAAGGCCAAACATTATCATGTACTGAAATACGTTGCACAACAAGTTATTTTTAAGAGCAGACTGAAAGTACAAACTGACTTTCAATGATGTACTCTAGGAGATATGTTTTCACATACCATCCATTTGATTTGACAGCAGATTCATACTGCAAGTCAAGTTTGCCCTCGTAAATACATCAATCACAAAAATTGCTACTGACCTATATATTGATGACTTCATTACAACCAACACATTAGCCTTAACTTATACCTAATAGCTTCTTTCTCCTAACTCTAAGATCTTTAATCTCTAAACATATCATTAATCTGCATATATTCAATGTTTATGGACACAGACTGTACAACATGAGTAATGATTTCTACTATGGGCTGTGTAATTATCTTAGGTTCATTCAGTCAGGAGCAAGTTAATTAATACCCTCTATGTCTTCTTGGCATGCTTAGGGTAATATCTAGTCTTGGCTCTCAAGCAGATTCCACCTTCTTGAATAGGGAATATATACTTCTAGTATGTATATTTTTTCTTCAAATGAACTCAAAACCTCTTATTGAACAATAGCAGTTGCTGAGAACTCAATATGGTCTCAACAGTTTGTTTGGAAGTAGCCACAATCCCTGTGCTGATGGTGACTATTGGATGATTATATCTAGAAATACCTTGTCTCTAGCCATACACATGTAACTGTACTCTTACTTATCCCTCATGAGCTTTCTCCATATCGGACGTACTCTGAGGATAGAGACCCACTTTACTCATGTTTATATCCCTCAATCTAGCATGGTGCTTGGCATATAGAAAAAATATACTTACGGAACATATTTTTTGAATATTAAGGAAAGAAATTACCTCAACTAAGCTTCTAAGTGGCTGCCCCTCAATCACTCATAGTTTATACTAAATCAGTTTTGTGATTCTGTCATCTTCCATCTTCTTTATATTGCCCTACATAGGAACAATATTTCCGTGTTGTTTGTCCTCTTGAGTAGAAGCATTTGATTAAAAGATCTACAATTACAAACAAATATTTATCATCCTGACAAAAGAACATTATTATTCCATTCAGACAGCAGCCTTTGCAGCTGAGATTTACAAAAGAGTTCTCTGAAAAGAGAATATCAGTTCCAGTCAAGGTGTCTGTCGATTTATTGGAAATATTTTCAAAATGGCTCCATTGGCGTATGGGATAGTGATAATTGTTGGACAAAGCATTTATGGTTTTCTGCAGTCTCAACTACTTTAGAAAACTTAGTAATCATCCAATGTTACTTCTTATGAATGATTGCAGCTCTCTTTCAGGCATTCAGTGCAAGCCTCATTGATTCTCTTCATGATTTATTAAGCGAGGGTACTTTTGTGGTTAAGTGACAGAATTCAGATTTCACTATAATATCTTTTGTAATGGTTTTTAAAAAGTTTTATGGAAGAATGTGAAGGTTGTGTACTGCCTAAATTGTGTACTTAATTGTGTACTTATTCAAACAAATGTGACTTGTTTTCAAATAATTTCAGAACTACTCCTAGGTGATGCTTACATCAGAGATAAAATTATTTGTCTTTGGAGTATACTTGAAACACTTAGGCAAAAACAGTGTCTATGGTTTGTATTATTAGGACTCAGTTGGAAATAGGATTATCCAATTAGGACTTAGTTGGAATAGGATTATCCAATCAATAATGACCAAGATCTGGGGAACCAGATAGGTTAAAATATTCAGAAAAGAGTAAGACAGGTGTTCATCCTCAGAGAGAAATAACATTTAAAGAATTTATAGGTAATTGAGGAATCTCAATTCCTCAGAGGAATCTAAAAGCCACTATCAAAGACTAGACCATTGAGAACAGAAACAAGAAACGAAATATATTTCTGAAGGATGGCGGACAGAAAAGAAAGATTTTAGTTTAGTAGAACTTGAATATTACCTGAAGAACTAGGGAAAAAACAACTATATGTTGATACAACAGGGTTGCAGTAGTTAGAAATGTAGTATACATCAAGGTCCTCATCATAGTCCATGAAAAGTCCTGTAACTAGGCTTGGTGCATAAAGTTAAAGTAGGATCAAAAGCCTGGTGGGGCTTGATCCTAAAGAAAATAGTTAATAGCCCAGAGATTTTTTTTTAACTTTCCCAAAGCTTTCAGATTCCATAGAAATGACTCCAACATTAAGAGTCAGAAGTACTCAGGAGCAGAAAGCATGACCTACTTCTACACTATTGCATTTACAGCCTCTTCTGTCTCTGCACTTCCTGAAGTTCATTGACATCTAAGAAAATTTCAAGGAGAGGAGATGAAAATTATAAAACTTTAGTGGCTATCTCGAACTCCTTGTGTTAAAACGTGCAAAAAGAATGTTATCTTTAGTTTGCTGATACATTTTGCTTTAAACAAAAAATACAGGAATTTTCTGGCCTTTCAACAGGGTGGAATGTTGAATCGAGGAAAGATTTACCTTGAGATGGAATCATGATGAGAGAGTTTAGATTTTCATTTCCCTTATCAAGAGATTCAGCTTACTGCCTTGAGAAACGAAGGAAAGTTGAGAGGGAGGGAAGGACTGAAAGAAAGAGAGACAGGGAGAGAAAGAAAGAGACAGGCTCTTACGACTTTATTCTTTATGACTATTACATTGTCATGTGTCACTTTTTAATTAACTTTTTCCTTTAAAAAGGCATTTTCTTTGACTGGAGGAAACAATAAGAAAAAGAAAATAGTACTTTGAAAAGGAGCATCAATAGCGATATTAGTGAAATTATCCCCCTTTCCCTCTTCATCTTTCTCTACCTCCCTTAATAGTGTGAATTTGAAAAATCAATCCGCAACTGCATATTGATCCTCTCCCCTCCGAGTATGAAAAAACCAGTGTGTGGCACACATAATTCAAAAAAGATTTCTGAATGACATCACTGCCTCTGTGAAAAGGTTAATAAAAGTAGAGCCTGCTGTGAGGAACTCATGACTTTATGCACGATGAGTATAGGGAGGCTAATAATAAATTATAGTTAGCCATTTTACAATACATTTCATAAATAATATTGATTTGAATAACTAGGTTTTTTTAAAGAAAATATGTTTCACATCTCAAAATTTTTAGAACGTATAAATAAACTGAATAAATCACTACTGACCACCCATTGATGTCCAATGCAGGTTCTGTGAGAAAGCACATAAGGAATTAGAGAAGCAAATCCAAAGACTGAAAACTCCTGAAATTGTTGTGAGTTTTTAAACATGTTAAAGTTGATTAATTTGCTTGCCCTTCTTGCCAGCTACCATGAGTTTTCTCTCTCTTCTGCAATCACAAATATGCAAATATGGTAGCCTTAATGGAATGTAGAAAAGTGACTCTGGATCACTTAGCAATCTATTCTGTTTGGGCAGATTCATACCCTTCTGACCTCTGTGAAAAGTTCAAATTCTTTTTAGATTTTTGACTTTAGTGTATGACCCTTGAGCTGGTGTTTTAAACTGCCTGAGATGACTTTATCATCTGTAACAGCAGAAGCAACAAAACCTATTTTACTATTCGTTTGGATATTTTCATGAATCATAACAGGGAGCATTGTGTACCTTGAATAGGTTAAAGTACAAGGTGTTGGTATTAATCATGGCATTCCAAATCACTTATTTCTCTAACTCTGAGGTCACTTGAGTTTATTCCTAAAATATTATAAGACCATTCTGGGATATGAATTATCCCCACCAGCCTTGAAAAGGATAACAATTACCACAGTAAAAATATAGTCTTTATTCATTCAGCAACTGTTTTGAGCACCTACTATTTGGTACGAAGCATTATATCATTTGCTGTTTACAATGATGAATGAAAAACATAATCACTCTGATGATTACATCTAATGGTGTAGCAAAAAAATATATTTTACTATACTTTTCTTTTAGAAAACAATCTTCTTTTGCAAAGAAATAATACTGAGCCAATTTTTACAAAGTTAATCAATATGAATAACCAGTTTGTATTAGACCAAAGCATGTTTCTTCTATGGACACCAAAAATTTAGGGATTGTAATTTATGATTTAATTATCATTCATACCTCTGGATGATTTTTCACTTTGTTTTGCTTGCCTGGACCCAGATGAGTGTTCAGGTGATGATTTTTTAAGTTTGTATACAAAAAGACAATTTTAGCGAGCTAAAACCGTGATTGTCACTGACAACATTCTGAATGTTCTTCTCAAGGTCAGAGTGTCTGAGCTTCTAAATGCAGAAACAGGTATATATGAGCAATTTCCAAGGTTGAACACCGTTCACTAAACATCTGGGGCATGTCTTCATGTTACCAAATCACTAGAGAGTTCTGTAATAAGACAGCCCATGGCCATTTCTGGCTGGAAATATGCCAATAGCACAAGTCACCCTGCAAAGTTCTGACCAAATGCCAAATGCTATTTCTGCCACAGGAAACAGTTCAACCATCAACAAATCATTTTACAAGAATTTTACTTAAACTATACCCCTGTGAGAAATAACTTGTCCTACAAAAAGAGACTAAATTTTTAAGTAGAACTGTGAATAATTAAAAAACCACAGACTCATTCAATTCTCTTCTTTGGGTTAGATCATGGATTCCTAGTAGGTAGAAGAATAAAAGGGCAGATCACAACATGTCTGTATGTGTAGGTGTGTGTGTGAAATCAACAATTTATTCTTTTTCACTACAATCTTTGAGTCTAGATTTGGACAAAATTTCCCAGCTAACTTGTGTCTGTAATCTACCAAAAGATAGATTTAGCAGGGAAAAGGCTTCAAGGGAGATTTATAGCTCATCAAAATCATCCTACCAGTAGAGATTTATCAAGATCAACTGAGTAATGGTCCAACTGAGTTAGTGAAAGTCAATATAGTGCTGAGAGAGTACATCTTAAACTTCAGAATTATAGCTTTGAATTGGTTAACTAAGATAATTGATGCTATTTTTGCCTCAGTAAAACTTTAGTTCACCAGAAGATGAAAGAAAAGAGATTATATCCATATGCGTTCTTCCGATTAACAAAACACAAAGCAGAATACATTTCTTGCAGAAATTTTTTTGTTTCTTTCCCTTAATAAGTACACAGAAGATTGAATCTTTCATGATACAGGTCTTGTTTTGCTTCAAGTTCCTTAATCTGTCAAAGAAGGGCAGTTGAAGAAGCAACTTGATATATTAAAGACACACTCAAAAAAGTTCAGGAGGCATTGTAAACATTGTGAAAAATGGGACTGATAATTTTAAAATAAAAGATGTGAGAGATTACATAATCCAGTGATTAAATGGGTACTATGAGAGGAGACTTCCTAAACTCAGTGCAACTCCCTAACTTCTTAGGTGTGTAGCATTGGGCAATGCTTTGGTTTCTTCAAGAGGTTGTTATGAGGATCAACATTTTAAAAGCTCTTTGAAGAATGCCTGCATCAGATTTAGCATATGTAAGTGTTTCTTAAATAAATAATACACAGAGACAAATAATTTTCATATGTGACTAATAATTGGCTTCTAAAGCCAAATGAAAACAAGACAAAATGCAAAATACTTTTAAATATTTTGAATACAAGCCACATTAGAATAGGTAAATGACTTTTTTCAAGATGACCACTTAAAAAAAAAACACTAATTTGAACGTAACAATTAGTAGAGCCATGTTTCTTAAAAGCTGTTTTATTTCTTTTGAATCCCACCATATATGATTGCCTAGTTCTGTCTACTAATTATATCAAATATTTTGTTTTAGTTGTTCAAATTCTTCTGGAACAGGAAGAGAGCTTTGAAATCAGAAAAGTGAAATTTCTTGCATTAAACACAATAAGAGATTCTTTTTAAAACTAACAAAATGTCATTACCTTTGTAGTTAAAATCAAATGTGAAAAGAATGAAGTAGAGCTATTAGGAGTCAGAGATAGAATTTATTACAAGTAACTAGAAATATAGAAACACTAAAATTACTTAGCTGTTGTGTGTTTAAGTGATTAACAGCCTGCAGAAAGGTTTCTTTTTAAAAACTACTCTGCACATCAAAATTTATATGAGTTCAAAAACATGCTAGTTTTTGATGTCAACCCCAAAGAATCAAAATTTTGAAAGCTTATCTATAAATTTCAGTTGTGAGCAACTGCTAATTTAGAAAGATTTTATGTTTTATTTTGTTAAGATATATTTTCCCAAGTCAAGAAAAGCAACTGAAAAAAATGAAAATCTATTAAAACAATGAGGGGTGGGGGCAGAATTTTGTTTCATTTTGTTTAATGCAGAAGAAATCAGTCACCTTTCTTTTACTTTATTTTAATTTAATTTAATTTTTAAATATTATTTTAAATTGACAATAATTGTACATATCACAGGGTACATAGTAGTATTCAATACAGATCATCTATCGTGTTCAGATTAGGGTAATTAGCATACCCATCATCTCAACCGTTTGTCATTTCTTTGTGTTCAATATTCTTATTGCTTTATGTAATAATTATTATTGTTAACTCTTGTCATTCCACAGCATTGTAGAATACTAGCACTCATTTATCCTATCTGGCCATAATTTAGGATCCTTTTACAAATTTATTTCTTTCCCTCCTTTACCCCTACCCTTCCAGCCTCTAGTATCCTCTGTTCTACTTTTCACTTCTATGAGATCAATTTTTTAACTTCCAAGAATGAATGAGGACATACGGTATTTAACTTTCTGTTTCTTAATTATTTCACTTAATGTAATGTCCTTCATTTTCACCCTTTGTTGCCTCCAATGGTGAGATTTCCTTCTTTTCTATAGTTGAATAATAGTATTCTTTTGTATATGTGTGTGTGTGTGTGTGTGTGTGTGTGTGTGTGTGTATGTCACATCTTCTTTATCCATTCATCTGTTGTTGAATACCTAGTTTGTAATTTTATTTTATTATTTTACTGTTAGCCTGTGGTTTTATCATTGTCAGAACCAGATATAATTGGAGAATTTCCTAATGTAAAAATAATGTATGTATGTTATTATAAAAATGTGTCAACACATGACAATTATGCTAAAGAAAGAAATGATGTAGAAATTAGGATGATGGAAAATGTAAGTGGATTTAATGATTGCCAATTTCTTCAGTGACCCACCCTCAACATATGAATAAAAATCTGAGTCAGAGCTAAAACTGCTGGCACCATCTTCCATTTCTCTCTCCTTTCACTGACTCTGGCCCAGTCCACTCCAGCTTCACTGCTATTTATTTAATTCACCAAAACTCTGCTATATTAGTGAGGGCCTTGGGTTCTCCCGGGAAACAGGACTAACAGAATGAGAGAGATAGAAAGAGACAGAGAGAAAGGGTGGGGGGAGAGATTTATTTTAATGAATTGGTTTATAAAACTGCAGAGGTGCAAGTCCAAAACCTGCAGACTGAAAATCCAGGGAAGAGTTGCTGTCTCGGTTCAAAGGTAGCCTGCTGCTGTCAGAAGTCCTTCCTGCCTGGGGGAGGGTATACTAGTCAGGACTTTAATTGATTGGATGAGAAATCTGTTTTACTCAAAGTCAGCTGATTTAAATGTTAATCTTATCAAAAAAAATACCTTCACAGAAAACATTCAGAATGATGTTTGTACAAGTTATCTGAAACATATGGCCCAGCCAAGGTGACACATAAAACCACTGCATCTCCATATCCCAGTCAAATCCTCTGGCACCATTTTGTCTTGTAGTAATACCTCTTCACCAGACCTCTGTGCAACACACTTCTTCTTTCCCCTCCTTCGGGTTTCTTTTATCCCCATCATGCGTCCCTGTGGTACCCATCACCACTTGACTGATAATATAGTCACTTGTTTTTGTTTCTTCGTGTGTTTGTTTTGGCTTCGTATTCACATTCCCCCACCAGAATGAGACAGGAGAGATTGTCTATTTTGTTCACTACTGCTGCCCCACATCTTGAAAAGTATTGGTACATTATAGATGATACAGGAGTCAAAAAGGAATTATTTAGGCAGATAGTGAGGGTAAGAAAGTCCTTGGTAAGGTTTTCCTTTTAATGAAAAAGCAGCTCCCAAATCATGTTCTTTTCCAACAAAGAGCAGCCTGTAAAATCGAGCTGCAGACATAGAAGCTTGCATGGGTGAATGTTGGTAGTTGTGCCAATAGGAAAGGGGCTACGTGGGGCTTGACATGTCCAACATGCTGGCTTCATCTTCCCTTTTCCTTTCCAAACACATGGCCAGTAGGGAGCAGACAACATTGGGCAGCCAATTGGAAAGTCCATTTGCATAATAAGATTAGGGTGGGGTGCACAGCTTCCCCGCATGCTATGTAAATGTCACACCTGGTCCAGCCAATCCGTAGGCCCCTTGTAAATCAGACACTGCCTCCTCAAGCCTGTCTATAAAATACAATGCACTCTTCCATGGGCTGGAAGGCACCCCTCTCTTTCCCTGGAGAGACAGCTATTCTCCTTTATCTTTTTCTTTGTTTCTTTCTTTTTTCTTTTTTTTTTTTTTGAGACGAAGTCTTACTCTATTGCCCAGGCTGGAATGCAGTGGCGTGATCTCAGCTCACTGCAACCTACACCTCCCTGGTTCAAGCAATTCTCCTGCCTCAGCCTCCTGAGTAGCTGGGATTACAGGCGCACACCACCACACCCAGCTAATGTTTTTTGTATTTTTAGTAGAGATGGAGTTTCACCATATTGGCCAGACAGGTCTCGAACTCCTGACTTAGACAATCCGCCTTCCTGGGCCTCCCAAATCTCCTTTCTCTTTCTTTTGCCTACTAAACCTCCGTACTTAAACTCACTCTGTGTGTGTCCATGTTCTTAATTTTCTTGGCACGAGGCAACAAACCTCAGGTATTATCCCAGACAAGGATGCCACTTCAGAGGCACTCAATAAACAATCATGTATTTATGGAATATGTTGTTTTTCAGTCGATTCATTGATTATAAGGAGATGCATAATCTCTACAATAAACAGAAGAGCTGTGTTTTATACAAATGCTGAGGAGCATATCAGATAACTCTTCAGCGTAACATACTGTCACTCTCTTCCACAAGGTTCATCACTCAATCTATGTAAAAGGCGTCTTCCAAATGAAACACTGTGAGAAGCTCTGTACTTCCCTGAAAATTTATTGCTTTATCTTAAATAATTTATATGAGCTAAAATCATAGGGTGATTGGTTGCAAAAGTAACAACTTCAACTGGTTTAAGCAAAAGGCCGACTGTATTACCTTATGTAAGTGGAAAAATCAAAGAGTCAAAGCTGGTTTAAAAATGACTAGATTCAAGACTACAAAGAATGTGGTTAGGAGTTAGCCTCAAAATCTCCAAATCTCAGTGCCATTTCTCATTCTGTCCTGAATCAATTCTGCCTTTGTGGTGTCACGATGGCCAGTAGCTCTAGGCCTGCATTCATAAAGCTCAAAGTCTGGTCGAAAAAGAAAAAAACATGCTTTTGTGCCTCCACTATCACTCAGGATTTGCTCTGATTAAAATAATTAAAATTTTTAAATTAGATGTCTATCTCTGAAAAAAGTCTGTGTGTTTATATAAAAGGCAAAGCTCAAATGAGCCAGGCCCGGGTCACATTTCCACTGCCAGGACTGGGCATTGAGCCAGCTCTATCAAAGATGTATCATCTTTTAGAATAAGTAAAAGACTTATAAGTAAAAGTGGATTTTTTTTAAATAAACTCTTTATTTCAGAATAGTTTTAGATAGAGAAAAATTGCAAAAACAGTACAGAGAGTTCCCATATATCCTGTACCCAGTTTCCACGTTGCTAACATTCTTTACTATTTCCGTATATTTGTTCCAGTGAATGAACTAACATTGATACATTATTATTAACAAGTGTCCATACTTTATTCAGATTTCTAAAATTGTATGTAATGTCCTTCCATTCTAGGATCCCACCCAATATATCACATTACATTTAGTCATCATGCCTTCTTAGATTATCTTGGCTGAGACAGTTTTTCACACATGTTTTTGACAACCTTGATAGTTTTGAATAATATTGATCAGGTGTTTTATAAAATATCCCTTAGCTTGGCTTTGCCAGATATTTTTCTCATGATTAGACTGGCATTATGTCTTTTAGGGAGGAGCATCACAAAGGAAAATTGCCATTTCAAAACATCGTATCACACGTATGTCCTATCAACATAACACTGATAATGTCAACCTTGACCACCTTACTAAGGTAGTGTTTGTGGAGTTTTTCACCATAAAATCACTTCCACCTAATTCCATATTGTACTCTTCTGAAGGGAGTGACTATGTGTGTACCCTCAGTGAGTAGGGAGCTAGGCTCTAACCTCGAAGAGGTAGAGTGTCTATGTAAATTATCTGGCCTTCTTCTGCATGAGATATTTGCCTATTCTCCCCAACTTATTTATGTATTCAATCATTTGTTCATAGCAGTGTAGACTCATGGATATTTATTTTATACTTGAATTATAATCCAATGCCACATTCTTATTTTATTGTTCGAACTGTTCCTGCTTTGGCAATTAGGCTCTTTTTCTGCTGGCCTCTGTATGACTTTGACATATCCTAACCTTGTGGGGTTTGAGGTTTTTTGTTTTAGTATTTTCTTATTTTCTGACACTATACAGTGCTCTGGTAGTGGAAGTTTAAGGACAATAATCAGAAGTATGATAAATTACAATATAAAAAAGTACAACTTAGGCCAAAGACAGGTATCAAATCCTCTATAAATAGAGCAAGAACATGCCTGTGAACTGAACTCAGATTTGGATCCATAATTTATAATGTTTTGTTCTGTTTTTTCTACCAGAAAATTCTGACTTAACGTCTCATATTATATATGCCATTGAATTATTTTTTAAATTTATTTAAGAAATATCTTTACATAATTAAGCACTGAGGGTGACATTCCAGCTCAAATGCTAAGGTCCATATTGACTGTCTTTCTTTCAGTTCAATTATCCATTTCAATCTTTTACATAGAGGATTTTAAATAGGAGCTCACTTGCCTAAGCCAGCATTAAACAGACAAACAATCAAATTTTCTTATTCATCTTTAAGTTTTCATATAACTCAAAGCCTTAATTTTTTAGAAAATGTTATATTCCATGTCAGATCCAAAATCATGTATTATCACAGTTTGATAGTAAACCATCCATTTTATTACATCAATCCCCATAAAATAGTTTCAGTTCTGGATCCTAATGTGTAAATGCTTATTGTAGCAGAGCAAGGCTAAGGCAGAGAATGAGAAACTTACTGTGCCAAGACTAATTCTGTGAAGATGATGATGAACTTGGCCTTTATCATTTCTCTAAAACCCAGTCCCCTTCTGTGTGTCTTCATCCAGTCACACTGTGGCTCCTATAATGATTCAGGCTTTAAAATGACTATTTATCCTACCAGCAATCCCTCAATCTAAAGTCACTTTCTCTCAGTACCATATATTTACAGTCTCTTAGCCAAAGACTATTTTTCCTTAGAAAACATCTGTCATCTACAAATAAAATACTTTCTAGCTTAATAGCATCCAACTGTATTTTTCTATGCTAACAGTATTATTATTGTTTGTTATAATTGCCTACTAGTTCCAGAAAGTTCTTAATCTTTTATTATGGAGCCAATAGAAAGATAAAAGGTACATGTCTAATTTCCTAACTAGTGGGATTGTTTTCAAAGAAATCTATATGCGCTTTGAGAGGGCTCTTAAGTTCTGTGTATGTAATATTCTTACAACTGCGTAGCACTCACAGGTCATGTTTCCCAGTATCAGCAACCTGTAAGTGTCTAGCCATTCTTACATCCACATTCCAAAATACATTCTCCGTGCCATTCCTCTTTCATGTGTTTCTGTTTCTGAGTGTCTTTACATAAAACCCTGATTGATAACTTTACAGCTCTTCACATCCTCTGTGTGATCTGTTGACAATTTCCACTGAATTAATGACTTCAAATGCAATTTCCATCCATAGCCAACAGCTATAATCTTTCTATTTCTTATGTCCATCTTCGAAGAGGTTTACCAGAGCAAGGCAGTAAAAAGGCAGTGATCAAAGAATAGATAAATGTGTGTGTATGTGTGTGCATGTGCGCGCGTGTGTGTGTGTATGTAACTGACACTTTGAACAAAACAGTATCATAGTATGGGATCTAAAAAAATAATTGTTATCTTCTACTTTTAGTTGGATCCCTTAGCAATAGAAGTGCTGAGAGGTAAGGAGAGGTTAAACTACGCTCACTCTTGAATAAAATATCATAGCAATCCCATGCTTCCCCCATCACCTAAGAGTGTCCAATGGAACTTAAAGTTACAAATACAATTTTAATTAAGTACATAAAATTACACACCCCTGTGTAACAAGGAAATCCTCAAAATATACTCAGGGGCATAGCCACCTGCGGAGGGGTTTTGGGGTGGGACAGGGTTGGAGACAGACATTTTTAGTAAATTTACCATCCCTTTTAAAAACATTCTTCCAAAATTCAGAAGGAATATAAATGGCACATAATATTAGAATGTGCAAACCTGAAGAGGATTAGCAAATAATGTAATTTCTAGAAATTTGAAGCTGGTAAAGAAACTTGGAACAAAGTGAATCATTTCATTCTGTCTTTCTCACCCTGCTTAAAACTTTTCAGTAACTCTTTTCTATCCAGATAACTAGCGTCACCTTGTCTAGGTTATGCAGGATATGGCATGATTTGGCTCTTGAATTCCTTCCTAGTTTGCTTTTCACTGAGACTTCCTTTGTATCCACTTGCCATTTAATAACCAGCAGCTCTCAAAGCTCACAATGATATCTCAAAGCTGTCATTTTCTATCATGCTGTTTCCTCTACTTGGAATTTATCATCTCTAATGGAGCCATTACAAATCTCACTTTATTTTTACTGGATATTTAGAAACTTGCCTCTCCCATTGCATTATGTTTCTTCATCTTTTATTTTTTTTTTTATTGTTGTATCCTAAGTGTCTAGCAAAGTACAAATCAACTATCAGTTCTAAAATAAGTGCTTGTTAAAGGGACAATTGAATCCCATCTGCAACTGAAAATATAAACTATGACCAAGCCTATGAGTATAAGAAAGAGGATCATAACAAAACAAAAGATCAAAAGTCATATGGCACATGTAATGATATACACACTTAGCTATTGATATTAGAGGTGACAATTATGCCGGTAGTAGGTTGTATGCAGTATTCTCCGAAAATGTATGTCCTCCTAGAACTTCACAACGTGACTTTATTCAGAAATAGGGGCTTTGTAAATGTAATTAGTTTACTTAAGATAAGGTCATTCTGGATTAAATCTCATGAGTGGTGTCCTTACAAGAGGACAAGAGATATAGAGGCACAGTGGGAAGAAGGCCATATGAAAACAAGGGCAGATATTGGCAAGGGCAGATATAAGCCAAGGACCATGAATGAATTCCTGGAAAGGGCCAAAAGCTAGAAAGAGAAAAGGATTCTTCCCTAGGACATTCAGAAAAAGCATGACCGTACCAACATTTTGACTTTTGACATCTAGCCTCCAGAAGCATGAGAGAGTAATATTTCTGTTATTCTAAGCCACCCAGCTCATGATAATTTGCTATTGTAAACCCCAAGAAAACAAATAAAATTCCTAAAAGGTGTTTTAAATAATGATTATAAGTGATTAATATAGATTTCATGATTAATTAAATTTTTCTCACAGTTTTGCTCACGTCATGCATAAATGGCATTGTTGAATGATCTTTTTGGTGATAAGAATAGTTTAGTCCTTAATTTTAATTTGAACCCTGGCATCCAAATTCCTTACAAGCCAGGCATTTCAGACCAGATCAGACATGTTCGGGGCGGTATGGCAAAGACACAAGCCAGATCCTTTGTGTCTATCAGATCCTTTCCCTAACAGCACAATTTCTGAACCCAAAGCTTCATTACACTGCCTAGAGTGGACTTTCCTTATTTTCCTTTATCATAAACCCTCAGTCTGCTATCTCTTGGGTATTTCTATCTTGAAAGTCTTTTTTAAAATAAAAACCTGCTCCATACTTCTCTGAAATGCATACTTTTCAAACTCATCTTTATTCCCAAAGCTGCTTATTCCCTTTCCTTTCTCCTGCAACTGACTTTGTAGTTAAAACCATTGTATTATCCTTTTTTTCCAGTAATCCCATGCTGTTATATGCTTGAAAGGCTGAAGTACCCTATAAAAGAGTCAGGGAATAACAGAGGAGAAAGCAAAGGGGAAAATGTGCATAAACTGGAAGTTTTGATGAAGATTTGTTAAAATCATAAGTTTAAGAGAATTGCCCTCTTTATCACCAACACTGCTATGACAACGTAATGAGAAGTATTGAGGGTCTTGTTGTTCTTTGAACGGCAAGCTTAACGAAATGGTGCTGCTATGAGGAGGCACTTAGAGGAAGGCTCCCTGGGTGCGGGAGCAGGCTTCAGCTGTGTTAATGATAGATCAGGTATCCAGACCCACCCTCCTTCTTAGAAAACTAAAACGATAGGAAAAAATGTAAGAGCTCATGAGATAGTAAGAAATTAGAGATCTGAAAATCAAGTGAGTGATGCGGTTCAGGATACATTATCCCAAAACATGGCGATTTGGCATTTGAGAAAACTGAAGAAGCAAGAAGATCACTATCACCTTCCCCTGGCCCTTCTCCCCTGAAGCAGAGCATTAAATTCCTTATTCTAGAAGGGCCATCCATATATCCAGAGGTGCTACTTGATAGTAATGGTGACAATCTTTCCTGCAGTAAGTTGTATGTAGTACTCTCCCAAAATGTATGTCCTCCTAGAAATTCAAAATATGACCTTATTCAGAAATAGAGGCTTTGTGGAGATAATTATCTTAGTTAAGATGGGGTCCGATTGGATTAAACTGGATCCTAAATCCCAGGTGTAATATCCTGAATAAAAGGACGGGGGGTATAGAGGTACAGAGGGACGGAGGCCATGTGAAAATGAGGGCACAGATTGGAATGGTGCAGCTGTAAGCGGAAGACCACAGAGGAATTGCTGGAAAGCTCCAGAAGCTAGAAAGAGGACAGAAAGGATTCTTCCCTAGAGCCTTCAGAGGAAGCATTCCCATGCCAACACCTTGATTTGGGATTTGGAAGGATAATCCAGCTATCCTTATCTGGAAGATACCAGGATGCAAAAAAGAATGTGAACACAGACCTCCAATTTATTACTATTGGATCCTAATCCCTTTATCTTACAATTATATTTCTCCATGACTGTCCACTTGTTATCAACCCTAAGCATAAAAAAACACACGTTTACTTATCTCTTTGTGTATTCACTTCCTTATGAAGTCTCTAGTGTTATGTAAAACATATTAAATATAATTTTATGCTTTTTTTCTTGTTAATCTGCCTTTTTTTAAAATATTGTCCTCAGCCATGAACCTACTGATAGACAAGGAAAAAGAATTATATCCCCCCCTGCGAGGGGCAAAAATCACAGAAACAATTCTGACATTTGAAGGCTTCACTGGTACATTTTAAGAAATTGCTGAGGTCCATGTTTATTATGATCCGTGGCTTTGGGGCTACCACCTTTTCTTAGATCATTTACTTTCAACACAGGTTATGGAAAACAGAATGCTGTTTGAGAGGAGGTTACTTTCTTGTGCCTGGAAATGGCCATATTTCAGCCATCTTCTAAAAGCTACTTATGACCCCAAAGAAGGACATTTTTTGGGAGAAGGGGGAGGACAAAAGTAGAAAAAAAGCACCTGAAAATAAAATACTAAATAATAGATTATATTATAAAATCTTATCTTATTAATTCAATTTATAAAAATGGACATGTCAGTACCTGCTTTTTAGGAACGATACAAACTGTGACATTTACTTCTGTAAAACCACAAATATCCACATATACTACATAAATGCAGCACTACTGTTGACATACCATATTTTTTAATCGTCCACAGATTTAAGCACATTACCAACCTTAAAACTTACACTAAAAATTATTGGTTGAATAGAAAGAAAAAAAGGCATTTATATTTGTAATTATTTCATAAATCACCAAAAAGTGGCATCAAAATCTTTAAAAGTAAAGACCAAGTAGACTGGGTCCATTCACAAACCCACCAGAGGAGCCCTACTGGGGGCTTTGTAATGACTTCTTGACATTGTTTCAGAAAAGAACATGGATTCATCAGGAATCCAATTTGTTAAAGGTTAATAACATTGAGCATTTGACTGCAGAGTCCTGTTAAAATAGGACTTAGTAAATGTAAGGATAATTTAGACGCTGAGGAAAGAGAAGCTAAAGAATGCCAAGTTTAGGTGTTGCTTCTTTGGTGAGCAATTTCTATTAAAAAAAATCATAGCAAGGTCCTGAGTATAGTGATTAGGAAAAGGATGAAACTCTAGGACCACCACTCTTTCACCAAGTGAGAAACGAGACAAGGCATGCCATTGACATTTTCACATTTTGAAATAAGGTGTTTATTTATTTTCTGACATCCTGTTGAAAACTGTTTGCTCTTTAATTTTCTCCCCTGAATTAAAAAAAAAAAAAAAATGGTATTCTTAAAATACAAAATGAGAGTCAAAGCTGATAGGACTCAAGATTTGTGCCTTTAACAACAAGTTAAGAATTAGCAGGAGGTATCACCAGTACTGGAAAAATCTGTACAGATGATTTAGATCATTTTCAATTGCTTCTAAATAAAATATCAGGCAACATATTCAAAAATAGAGAATCAGTTGATCTTACTATCAAACTTGCAGTCCACAAAGCAAGATAATATATTCTACAACTACTCAGAACACTTAATTGCAATTATGCATTGATGTTGTAAAAACAATGCTAATATTGTCTTCTATTATTAAATAATATTAATGTTTAAAAGTAAGCACAGAAAAAGATACAGAGTTTGATATAGCAACTGACTTCAATTACTATTCAACACATCGACTAAGCACTACTAAAATTTTGCTAAACAAACCCTATTGAATAGCTGTCTTAAAAATGCTTCGATCAATAAGAAAGACAAAGTTTGTTTGACTTGCAGTCAAATTCTAATTCTACTTTCACTTTTTCTACAGGCTAAATAATTACAATTAACCACTGATTAATGCTGTGTGTAATGAGAAATTAAGGCATTCTTCTATTTTCTCCCCAACCCAAAACAAAACTTAGCTAAAATATATTTCATTGTTGACAGGAAAAATAGAACAGTGAGCAAATCTTTTTCCAAGTTAAATGTTACCCATTTTAAATTCTTTCTTTTTACACCTTAATTCAGAAATATAAAGCCCATTAATAATTTTTTCAGAATTATACATGTTTTAATAGTGTATTTTAGCTATTTTATTCTGAAAAGAAAGTAATTACATGTTTTTGAGTCATTTGAGATATTATTTTTTGAAAAAATCTGTAATAAAACACAACCTTTGGAAAAGCTGATGCAATTTTTAAATAACATATTTACCTTCCTTTATAATTCTTCCTACTACAACTGATTGAATCTCATTGTTTTGCTTAACTACAAAACGATTTTAGCTGGTATACCGTTGAGAGAAAAAATGTGGGTGATTTTGAGGACCAAGTTTATCTTTTAAAGAGACAATTTTAATTATCACAAGAAAATGTTTAGTGTTAGCTCAATTAACTGGGGAAAGATTGTGAGCTTAAGATAGTCTTTTCATTTTAACCTTTATAAACTTGATTGAATTAGCTGTTTGCCATGCAAATTAATTATCTAATTTCAGTGACAGGGTTAGATGAATGGATTTTGAACACCATTCTTTAGCACCAAATTCCCTTGTCACTATTAATTCTACTATACCACCATTCTTAACAGAAGTACAATTCAAAATGTGGCATGGCAACAGCGTTAAAAACGGCCATAAGGGCTAAATTGATTGATAATCCATTATCTCCAGTTTCTTTGTTCCATTTTTTTAAGTTTTCACTGCAAGGTAAGCAAGGACAAAGAATGGCGGTGTGCTTTAAATCTTTGTTGTTTATAATTATTTAATAATTTCAGTGGGTTATCCAGTCTAATGTTAAGCAAGCTATGTTTCAAAAAAGATTGGTATTTCTCATCCTCTCACATCCTTATGGCATCTTTATTTTCTGTGGCTGATTCTACTAAGTGCCTGAAACCTTTATTCTTCTCACTGGTATTCAGAATTCCCGCATCATAACCACCAGGTAATATTTTCCCACTAGATAAAGCAATGCTTTTTCTCACTGCCTCAAAAACTGCCTACCTTGCAATTACTGTTACAGAAGATAAAAATAGACTTTCAGAAATGCTAAATATCTTGTCAGAGGTCACCCATTTAGTGTGACATAGAGCAGTACCTTTTTTTCTGTTTTTGAAACAGGATGTCACTCTGTCACCCAAGTTGGTTCACTGCAACTTGAACCTCCTCAAGCGATCCTCTCATCTTAGCCTCCTAAGTAGTTGGTACTACAGGCTCACGCCACCATGCCAGGCTATTTTTTATGGTTTTTTTTCGTTTTGTTTTGTTTTGTTTTTTATATAGATGGAGTTTTGCATTGTTGTTCAGGCTGGTTTCAACCTCTTAGGCTCAAACAATCCACCTGCCTTCACCTCCCAAAGTGCTGGGATTATAGGCAAGAGACACTGCGTCAGCCATCACAATACTTTTCATAGATTATCTGATCCAATTATCAGGACACTTTCCACTTTCCCATATTCCTTGTTTCTGATTCGAAGGAAGAAATAAAGGGTAAAAGAAATGCTTTAGGAAGATGACTCCGCACATCTTTAATCCATATCATTCCCATCAGAGAGTAAATTCGTAAATAGAAATCCTTGAGTTTTGCAGTGTACAACCTGAGTGATCATACATAGTAGCCTCATGTTGATGATGAAAGAAGGAACCAAATTGTATATATTTCAAGTTCGATAGTAATTAATTACTAAATTTGGAGAATTGCAGAGAAGGAGGCATCAAGGATGATTCTGAAACATACTTTTAGTCTTAATCTTCTTTAGAATAAGGGACATAGGAAAAGTGGCAATTGTGAAAGGGAAAGTAATGAGTTCATAATTTAGCCTCATTGGATTTGAAGGTTCCTGCAAATAGAGAAGCCCAGAAAGTGAATTTGAGTCCAGTAATTCAAAGCGTTGTGCTGGAGTTTGAGAAAGAAAGGGTATCATTGGAGATTCAGATATAATACTCACGGACAGAGAAGAAAGAATTGAAATCATTATGTTGCCTGAAAACAGATTACAGAGAAAGTAGGAGCATCCCAAGAAAGCAGCATTGGCGAAAAGATAGTTTGCTATTCAGAAAAATGAAAGGGTTAGACAGCAACATATTACTATATAATACTGATATGGCTTAGAGCTGTATCCATCACCCAAATCTCATATTCAGTTTTAATTCTCAGTGTTGGAGGTGGAGCCTGGTAGGAGGTGATTGGATTATGGGGGCAGATATCCCCCTTGGTATAGTGAGATAGTCCTCCTGAAATCTGGTCACTTAAAGCATGTAGCACCTTACCCTCAGCCTCTTCCTCCTGATCCAGCCACATAAGTTGTGCCTGACTCCCCTTTGCCTTCTGCCATGATTGAAAGTGTCGTGAGGCCTCTGCAGAAGCACAGCAAATGCCAGCGCCATGCTTCCTGTACAGCCTGTGCAAACCTGAGCCAATTAAACCTCTTTTCTTTATAAATTACCCAGTCTTTGGTATTTCTTTATAACAATGCAAGAATAAACTAATACAAATAGAGAATCAAAAACATTATAATTATATGAATCTCAACAAATGGAAATAATTTAGAGAAGATGACAGAAATAGTTCTAAAAAATTATATTGAGAGGAAATGGAGGATAGGTTCCAAGAGACGGTCATCAAATGTAATGAAAAGGAGTTCACTAGAGAAAATAAAATAAATATATACCCTGAGGTACATAACTGGTCAGCCAGGCTCACTCATTTACCTAAGGGGCTTTTCCTCCATATTAGTCTCAAAATTCATCACCTCTTTTAGGCTTTGCCTCAAGCATTTTGCAGACTGGTTAAAACCATTTGATAAGGATGTTTTGGTAGTTCAGATTTCATCAAAATCTAGAATGCAAATGATCTACAATATCTAAAATTATATAATTCCAGCATTGAAGGAAACTGGATTTAACAATAGCAGCTGGCAGAGACAAATGAGGGAAGGGTAGGTTAGGGGAAGGGTAGGGTAGGGTTGGTTAGGGGAAGGAAGGGGAAGGATAGGTTAGGGGAAGGGAAGGAAAGGGAAGGGAAGCGAAGAGAGGGGACGGGAGGGGAGGAAAAGGGAGGGGAGGGGTTGGTTAGGCAAAGGAAGGGGAAGGGTAGGTTAAGGGAAGGGAAAGGAGGGGATGGGAGGGAGGGGTGGGGAGGGGAAGGGAGGGGAGGGGAGGGGAAGGGAAAGAAGGGAAATAGAGAAAGAGGCATGGATAGAGGAAGAGAGTTTCCTTTACCCTATTGCATTTTCCTTTGCTTTAGGAAAAGGTGAAAAAAATATATGAAAACTAAAAGTGCTCTGTTTTGTCTCTTTAACGTATCACTATATATAAAACAGACAAAATGTATTTATTACTTGTATTATCTGTGTCCCACATGAAAATGTAGGCTTCATATGGGTACAGACTTCTGCTTTTTTGTGCCTTTGGTATCAACAGCACCTCAAACTATACCTGGTAACAAGCTAAATACTGAATAAATCTTTTATGAATGATGAATTTCTTGACTGAGCTTTCAAGAGCCAAAGTCTCAGAGATTTAAGGATGACATAAAAGATTTTTAAAGTGTTTTTGGTCACATATGATTTTACACCTTATTTATACTGTTTAAAATCTAGCCCCTGCATAAGCTGGTTCACCATCATTTGGACATATGTTTATACACAAAATCTGCACATATGTTTATATAATATATCTATTGCACAACACATGGTAGGATTTCACATATACAAAATCATTTGCCAGCATATGTGTAAAGTATAAAGGAAAAATACTCACAAACAGGAGCTTAAGGCTGAAAAAGAAAAAAAATAATAATAGTATTAGATTTAAATTTTTTAAATACATTAAAATCTATCCCAACACTTCAGAATTCTGAGTATATTTACAGCTTCACTAACATGTGTGGAAATAGATGGATCTATGAAGCTCAGTAGTATCTCATTATGGGCTGTCCATCAAAAATTGTATCCAAATATCTACAAGTTTTAAAATATAGACTGCATATTTATATTTTTTCAGAAAACAAATTCACAGATTCTATTAAATTTGAAAAAAGAAAGTTGAAGACTACTGATGGAAATTTAAACAAAAAAATCATTTTGTTAACTCATCCTCAGTCCTTTTCCCTTATTTGACAAGCACATAGATGCTAGGAGTATGTGCTAGGTTCATGCTCTGTGTTCCAGTCAGATCCTTAGGCTACAACAGTAAAAAGATGCAAATTATTCATGTCCCTTTAATTACAGTCTAGTAATATCTGTTAATGTAAAACATATCTACTTTTGGATCAAACGTCTTATATGTTATTCAAAATCCTTTCTAATTTTACTTTACTGAATTTCAAATCAAATAATACCACAATAAATTAAAAAATTGTTGTAAGAGCAATTCTATTTCATGTTTACAAAAACGTAAAGAAAATAAAATCATACATTTCTTATTATGTAGTGTAAATCATACATTATTGATAGCTTTCCTTTTACTTGTTAAAATATGCAGCATTTGGTTCTGATATTTTAAGTGTTTTGCACATTTACAAAAATAAAATAGTCAGCACTTTAAAGTCGCTAAGATCCCCAACCTCATCCTAATGCAAATGTGTAAGTTGCCTTCTTGCAAATTAATGAGAAAAATACATTAGAAACAAACTCATTTGAAATCTCTTACTCCCTTTCACTATTCATAGTGTTTCTTTACACTTTTATAAAAGTTTTATTTTAATTAAGTGCTTAAAACTCTTCAAATGGAATAATTCGTTGCCAGAAGTATTAGCTCTCTTTATATTCCTAATCTGTTAGGCTCCTTGTTTCTCCATTTACAGAATAGTAGTCTTCAGACGTAAGATAATGTTACTTTGGTGAATACTTTTTAAATTTCATCATTGTTTTTCTGATGTGTGAATAATTAGGTCAAAGATGTGTCTAGGGTCCTTATGAGATAATGGTTGTTGGTTTCAGATTCATTTTTTCTTCTTCCCACAGTTCTTGATCCCACAACATGATGAAGAAAGGAGTACATCGTCTACATCGTGAATCCATCCTTTTTTCAAATAATCTCTTACCTAGTTGTCATCACAGCACCTGCAGTGAGAATAAAACATGAGACTCTATTACAGTGGAAAGAAAATCTTTTATTTGGCTTTTCCCATAGGCTTATGTAACTCTACATTTTTACATACTAAACTAATATTCAAAGTAAATAGTGATTAAAGGCCACTCTTACATAATGAAAACAAACATTACATACAGAGTCCTGCCTTGCATTTATTATTAAATTTATATTTTCCGGAAGAAAGGATTTTAATCAGTGAAACCCCAGCTAAATGAATTTTGTTGCCAATCTCCTTTTAAATACAAAATTTGTATTTTCTGCATACATTTGCCCTATTCTTGCACAACACATATACTTGGCACGCTTTAACTTCATTAGTTGTCTCACTAAATAACATTTTAGACGTGATAATGAATGTCATAAAATTTTAAATCCCTCAGTAAGGTTATAATTACTCTATATCATTAATGTTCATTTAGATTTACTCTCAGATTCATGTTCTTTGTCTTTTCCTCTTGCTTTCTTTCTGAGATTACATCTGGGATTATCTTTCTTTTCTGCCCGAAGAATAGTTTTCGTTGTTTCTTTTCATGTTTTGTCTGCTGGTAGTGAATTCTTTATTCTGTGTCTGCAAATGCAATTACCCTTACTTCATTTTTAAATACATCATTGTCTACAGTGGAGAAATTCCGCTTGGCAATTATGTCCCTTGGCATCCTGAAAATGCTCCACTGTCCTAGGCCCCTGGTGTTGTTCACTAGCCAATCATTCTTTTGAGGCTAATCTCTGGCTACTGTTAATATTTTAATACTTTGTTTACTTCAGAAATTCTGGGAAATTCCCATCTATTATCTCATAAAAAAGTCTCCTTATACCTAATTTTGGCTATTCTCTTTTGTTGCTTTCATTAAAAGGGTATTAGACACTCTCTCAGTATTCTCTCTTACCCATTTTCTTGATTCTTGTATTGTTTCTCTGCTTTTTTCTAGTTCAGCTGTGTCTGACCTGCTATTAAAATCATATATTGTTTTTTGGGGTTTAGTTAGTGTATTTTTTGGTTTCATAATTTCTCATTGACTTTTACTCAAATATGCAGTATCACTTTTTATAGTTTCCAGTTCTTTGCTTTAAATTCTAAATTCATTTTTCTTCCTCTGAATATACTAAGCACAATTGTATCATGTTATGTATCTGATAATTTTCGTAACCAGCCTTCCTCTGGACCAACATGTATTGAATGATGATGTACTGATTCTAGCTTGTTGTCTTTGATAGTTTACTTAAATAATTGTTTTCAAAAATAATGAGTTCCAAAATATTGCAGTATTCTTTCAGAAATGACTTCTGTTTTTCTCTGCAGGAGTGTATATGAGCAGACTAAGACCAAAACTTGGGAATTTTGTGATGTAGTTATCTAGATGGCCTGCTGGAGTTAAGTCCTTACCCCACCTCTTGAAGGAAGTTTCTCCAGGTTTCTGTCCAGAGCAACAATATTAGCTCTCAACTTTCCAGCTTAGTACATTTGTTAAATTATAGTTTCCCTCTCAGATGCATCCAGGACTGTGACCCTGTTTTCTGCCTTCCAGCAATTTCTTATGTTTGAAAATTCCCCTGAGAAGTGGCACATTCTTCCCTCCCTATTATATGAAGTTCTCATCAATTTATTAAGATAATTTTAATTGTTCCTCTTCTTTAGGTAGTTTTGGCAGGGGAAGATCTGAATCGTCTAGTTCACCATTTCATAGAAATTGTTTCTCCTCAAATATTAATTTTTTTCATAGACACATATTTTTGAAAAGTTGACATTTAAAAATTCTGTATTGGAGATCTTAAAAATATTAACAACTTTTGCCCTAAAAATTTCACTATTTATTATTCCACAGTTTATTTTAAGGAAAAAGACAAAAACAAAAGCAAACAAACAAAAATTCATGGAAACACTTTATACACACAAAGGTAATAATTATAACATTTTTTAAAGACTAAGAAAAAAATAAAACAAACTAAGTGTCAAGTATAAGGGAACAGATGTGTTAATGAGGCCTTATCCATATAATATTGCGTAGCAATTAAAAATAACATTTCTGTAATAATTATGATACTAAAAATTCAGAATATAACACTTTATAGACTATAAAATTAAAATTATATAAATAAAGGAACAGGACTATAAACCAAAATGTTGGAAGACAAATTGCTAAAAATCTATAGTAATTACTTCTGAATGTCTTATTATTTATATATTTACATATTATCCTAATCATAAAACTATACTACATTTAAAGGTATTAAAAATACTAATTAATATCCATCCAAAAGGAAATATAGTGAAATATAATCAGTAATTTTATTTGCTTAATAAGAATTTCAGTTTTCTCTCTTCTTCCAATTTCTTTGTATTTCACAGATCCTTTAATTATGAACTGTTTTTATGATCAAAATGAAATTTACTCTAATTTTTAATTGAATGTTAAAAAAATCTATTTTTCTTTGGAAATAATGTTACATAGTCTCTTCCTTCTATGCATTATATAAAATTGTCTCTAACAGTAAGGTTAAGATCATTCAGAAGGATGTATAATATTCTGCAAAAGAAAAAAAGGAAAAGTTTTAGGCCACATGTTGGCCAGCTGGTGTTTGAATAATAGTTCACAAAAATAATTAACATGAACTGGGAGGAATTTTTTTTTCAAGCTTCCTTTTCAAGATAACCTGGTGTTTAAAGAGTGTGCTTACAGTATTTAAATAAGCCCTTAATCAAAAGATGATTTCATATGGCACTAATTTTCAATCATTTCCTCAATGTAAAAACATAGCTAAAGAAAGATAAGCAGGCTTTAAAAACTTCATATTAGAAGTAAAATACCAAATGCTATTTCAAAGAGAGCACTTTGTTCAATAAATACCATAATGTGAAGGAGTACCCTTTGTTCAATAAATACCGTAATGTGAAGGAGTAACATAAATTAATTGCATAAAGGCACAGTCTTCAGGCTCATATAAAGTGTTCCTCTCTCTTCTAGCATCAAATTGCTCCTTGCAAGGGATTCTTAAGTATTTTATCTCTTTGTAATGGTGAAAGAAAAGGCATTTCTAATTTCTCACATAATTGTCTTGATGTCCAAATCTAATTGTGTCCTACTCAATCACTTTCCATTAACTTTAGCCTTGTTTCTTTAGTTGCTGTTGGCAACACCCCCAATTCTGTTTCTAAAGCTGCAAGAGCTGTTATGTAATATTCATCTTGCATAGTAGTTACGAATATACAGATATTATTTGGTTCACAATAATTTTCCTCTACAGAACTAAAGCAAATTAAATAAAAGGCATAATGCCCTTGAATTTTTTCTTGCCTGTACACCCAATTAATTGTGACCTCAGCATAAGGAAAGAATGGCTAATAGAGCTGATGATTAGGCTATTGAGGTGGCTAAATTTGTTTGGAAAACAAAAGGTTGTTCTTTACAGACGAATCTTATAATATTGTAATTTTTACTTTCATTATAAACCAATGAATTTAAAACACACATTTGCTCACCCTTGATATTTAGATAAACAAACCGACAAATGGCTTTAAATTCTAAATTTGTCAAGATTTTTAATCCTGTTTTCTCAAAAAATTGTTGACCAGATGGTTTTATGCCAAATTTGAATATGAAAGTTTTAAATACAAATTCTTTCTTTGTGTGACTTAAGATAACTTTAAAAATTTTGTAACTTTGTAAACTCAGCCTTTATTTGTATCCATCTATTTATTTGTATCCTTGTCTGAAAGGTTTAAAGACAAATGTACATTTGTGCATGTGATGATATTAAAAATACCAATCTAATTAAATGATGAAAAAAGTGGGACAAAGGAGAAATTAGAAAAGGAAAAGTAAAATAAAGCAAACATGCCATCAATACATGAAGCGCTCACCAACATATTTTTCAGCTACAGAATATAAACTTGGCCACAAATCTCCTAGTAATTAATATGAAATAAGAAATAAGGCAAGTAACATAATTTGGTAAGAAAAAAATGAATTTTTTTCTTCTTTCAAGATAGCAGACTGGAGGCAGTATTAGCATGTCTGTCCCACTTGGAAGTATATAATAGTGGGTAGAAATTCGCTCTGTGAATTTTTTCCCCCAAGAACCAATACAGGAATTTAACAGGAAATCCCAAAAAATCCACAGACCCTTTGAAGGAATTGGCACGTTGCAGCCTACTCCTCAGACAAGTGAAAACCTGTGAGTTCCCAGAGTATGAGATGGGGAGATTCTGCCTCCAAGCACATGTCCCCACCACGGACTATGAAAATACAGGCCAGGGAGAAGGCTTTAACCCTACCCAGAGCTGGAATGCTTGAATTTAGGAAGCTGCATGAAATATTAAAGTAGACGCAACAGCAGGCAGTGCCTTGCAGGCGTTTCTAATCTCTAGTCTAATCCCAAGAAGTCATTTCTGACTGTATCTCACAGTGGCTCTTGAAGAAATCCGCCGAAGAAATCAGCCAAAGTCCCCGGGAGGAGTTGCAAGGTGAAAGAAGCTCCCAACTGAATTTTATAATATAATATTGAGTGGGGAAAAACTCCCTTTACCAGAACCTGAGTGCCAGCAGGAAGTGTGCTGTGGACATGAACAGAAAAGCTAGAAGCTTTGCAGGCAGAAGGGGAGGAGCGTGGCTTGAAAGCTGTGCTTGCTATCTCTGCAGGGAAGCTTATGGCCTAGGGCCAGTCTGAATTCTGTAAACAGACTTCCTAGATTTAAACCTAGGAATTCTTAGTGGAGCACTGTGGGAGAGAGACCAGCCTCAGGCACTCTGTGGGAGCTGGGTGGAGCTTTCTACTGACCACTAGTCTCCACTCCCACTCCCTGTGTGAATTTTTCCGAGCAGCAAAGATGTTACAGTTAAACAGGCATGAGCAAGGCATGAGTGAGCTATTCCCAACCCAGTAGGAATATCAGGTGGTGATTTGGCAGTTACCACATTGCTTCTCTAAAAGTGATAAATTGGCAGCTTGTGCCAAGAAGAAGCTGTTTCCTGATGGTCCACATCTGTTGCACTAAAGTGTTAATTGAATGCAGGGGCCAGGGACAAGCAATTTCCTGGGCATGTGCATTAAGACACAAAATGGTGGAGTATGACTTTCTAGGGACAATCCATTGGAAAAGTGAAGATAAGCCTCATATAGGCATGTATACAACTTCCTAAACACACCGTAGGTGCTCACTTCCCAAACATGAGGAGGGCACTGTGCTAGCAGGCAGCCCAAGGGAGGAATCATGGGAAAAAGCCAGATGCTTGCCTGAGCTGAATAGCTGGAATGCTAGGACAGGAGTGAGGCTGGGAGGTAGATAGCTTTCCTACTTCCCTGGCAGGGGAGCTTAGGTAGATCCCACACTTCACCCTGATAAAATTTTAGTCCATCTAATTGAGAGCTCCTTCAGCCACCTTCATCAAGGTCAGGACCTCTGGCCACCACTGGGTAATACATCTACCCACTTGCTTTAGCTATAACCAGTGCCTACCCAGGGATATCTCCTTTACTGGCCTGAAGCCTGAATCATCAACTCAGTAAATAAAATAAATAAATATATGTACCCCATAAGAGAATGATATAAGCCATTCCAAACCCAGAGCAGACAGTGAACTTGCTCACACTCCAACCAGGATTACAACCAAGATCTGGGAAAGCCCATGCACAAAGATTCTCTCTAACTAAGGAACTCATACAGAGTCTTCACCCCTAAAAGTACCAAGAATCAAATTAGGCTTTCATAAATAATAAACAGTAAAGTCAGATCCTTAGGAGGGGAAAAAGAAATTTAAAAATACATAGTAAAATCAAATGTAAATTCAAGAACAGTTTAAAGGAATAGTCTATCCAAATAAGAAGAAACCAGAAGAGTAATTCTGGTAATATAACTAAACAGAGTTCTATAACACTCCCAAAATGTCATACTACCTCCCCAGCAATGGATCCAAACCAAGATAAAATCTTTAAAATGCCAGATAAAGAATTCAGAAGGTTGATTATTAAACTCCTCAAGGAGATTCCAGAGGAAGGTGAAAACCAACATAAAGAATTAAATAAAAAAAAAAAAATCCATGATATGAATGAACTATTTTCAAAAGAGATAGACATCATAAAGAAAAAGCAATTAAAAGTTTTAGAAATGGAAGACACACTTAGAGAACTGCAAAAAGAATAAATCTGGAGACATCATATTACCTGACTTCAAATTATACTACAAGGCTATATTTACCAAAACAGCATGGTATAAATAAAATAAAATAAAAATAGGCACATAGACCAATGTAACAGAATAGAGAACCTAGAAATAAAGCCAAATACTTATAACTAATTGATCTTCTATGAACCATACAAAAAACACAGACTGGGAAAAGGACGCCCTATTCAATAAATGGTGTTGTGAAAACTGTCACTTACATGTAGAAGAATAAAACTGTATCCCATCTCTTTCCCTATTAAAAAAAACCAACTCAAGACGGATCAAAGACTTAAATCTAAGACCTGAAACCATCAAAGTTTTAAAAGGTAACATTGGAAAAACTCTTCTGGATGTTGGCTTAGGCAAATAATTCATGACTAAGACCCTAAAAGCAAGTGCAACAGAAACAAAAATAAATAAATGGGACCTAATTAAACTAAAAGGCTTTTGCAGAGCTAAAGAAATAATCAGCAGAGTAAACAGAAAACCCAGAGTGGGAGAAAATATTCACAAACTATGCATCTGACAAAGAACTAGTACCCAGAATAAAGGAACTCAAACAAGTAAGCAAGAAAAAAACATACAGTCCGGTCAAAAGTGGGCAAAGAACATGAATATGTTTCCCCAAACAAGATACACAAACAGCCAACAAACAAACGTCCCTAGCTTTTCATTATGCAAATGCAGCTACCTGGCACAAATGGCCTTGATCTGGCTGCTTACCATGCTGTCCGCACACTTGTCAACAAAGAAAACTCAGGAAACACCCGTTGGATAGACCTGGCTCTTAGCCGCTTGCAAGTATATATGCAAGCTTGTGGCTAGCTTATCAATGCCCACAGGTCTGGTTTTTCAGGCCCCTTTCTGTTAGGAACAAAATGTTTTGGGGGCTGCTTTTTTCTTAAAAGAAAAAACCTTACCAAGGACTCTTTACCCTTTCTAATTGCCTAAAATAATTTCTTAATAACTCCTGTAATACCAGCACAGTAGCTCATGCCTGCAATCCCAGCTACTTGGGAAACTCAGGTGGGAGAATTGCTAGAGCCCGGAGTTGAAGGTTGTAGTGAGCTATGATCACACTACTGCACTCCAGCTTGAGCAATAGTGTGACACCCTATCTCTTAAAAAAAACAGAAAGAATTTTGAAACCAGTAGTTACATATAAGCATGAGATAGCATGAGGATCAAAAGATTACATGAATTGATACAATTAATGTTTTCCTTTTAAGATAGTGACACGTCATCAGCAATTAAATTTCTCATTGCACCAATGTGCACTGTGTACCTAGCACGTAGGTTGAGCACCACAATCATGGTCAGAGAAAGAAACAGAGGGATTGTCTTCTCTTAGAGATATCAAAATCTAACAGAAAAAAGGTAATGTGTAAATATAATATAAGGTGAAAAATACTAAATAAAAGGCAAAAGTAACTTGAGAAAGGGAGAAATCACATCACATCTGGCTCAACTGGAAAAAGAGGATTTCTTGGAAGAGGACATACTTAAATCTGCATTGAGGATTTTATATCAAGCAACATGTGTATAATACAATATATTAAGATAGCAGTCACCTCACAGGGAGATCTGATGAAAGACAGTGTGTGCACTGCAGTAGAATCAGAAAGTCTAAGTGCTATCTTTGCACCACTGCATGGGATTACCTTGGACATATCTTTATTTTGGCCAAGCCTCATTCTCCTAATTAAAAATGGAAAATAAAGTTCTATACTACCTTGATTGGTGGTGAAGAGGAATAACATCGATAAAAGGAACTTTATCATGGTTGTTCTCCCTACTTCTTAAAATTATTACCTTGATAAGTTGAGACAATAAAAACAGTTTGCCTACCTCCTGGAAAACTCTCTATATAAGGCGTTGCTAAAATAATAAAACAGTAATCTGGAGGAAAAATCCAAAATGGAATCTGTTCAGCTGTTTCATACTATAGTGAATATGACATAACAGTTACAAGGGGAAACATTTTTCTTGGACTATGGCATCAGATTTTGTGAATTTAAATCCCAGCTTTACCACCAAGTGGTCTGAAGGCAGTGGCAAGCTCTCTATGCCTTGGAGTCTCTTCCTGTAAAATGGAGTTAATGATAGCTTTTATCTAATAATGTTGTGGAAACTAAGAGAGAATATTTTAAAAGCACTTAATATACTATATGTCATTATAGTAATTGATCAATATGTATGAGATTCTGTTGATTTATTGAAGTTATATAGCCAAGTAGTCAAAGAGTGAATGGGTAGAGTAAAAGGCACCTCTTATAATCCTCTTCAATGACTAAATATTATTTTGAGATGAATACTATACAAAGCTGAACCAAAAGGTGCGTTATTTCACCATTAGTTTACAATGCAAAGGAAAGTATAGAAGAGAGGAAAAGTTGATGTTTAGGAAAGCAAACTGGCTGCCCACCAATAAAAATTTAGTGTGAGTGCCACATCTTAGAGTCTGGTCCCCAAGTTTGCAGATTTGGAAATTTTAGGTTTCTGAAAAACAACTTAATTCATGCTAGTCAATCCATCTTAACTGAAGTTTCTTATCTGCAGTTACACATTGAACCACATTACATAGAAAATGCTTTGAGTGACAATTTTTAAAATTATTCCAATGAGTATCATTTTAGAGAGATAGGTGAGAAGTTAATTCGTAACATTCAATGGATGTCTTGGGACATCAGGGCCTAATTCTCACATTATATTTCAGTTAGGAGCCCTATAAATTTTCTTTTTTTGTTGTATCTCTGTCAGGTTTTGGTATCAGGATGATGCTGGCTTCATAAAATGAGTTAGGGAGGAGTTGCTCTTTTTCTACTGTTTGGAATAGTTTCAGAAGGAATGGTACCAGCTCCTCTTTGTATCTCTGGTAGAATTTGGCTGTGAATCTGTTTGGTCCTTGGCTTTTTTTGGTTGGTAGGCTATTAATTACTGCCTCAAATTCATAAGTTGTTATTGGTCTATTCAGGGATTCAGCTTCTTCCTGGTTTAGTCTTGGGGGGGTGTATGTGTCTAGGAATTTTAAAATTTTTTTCTAGATGTTCTAGTTTATTTGCATAGAGATGTTTATAGTATTTTCTGATGGTAGTTTGTATTTCTGTAGGATCAGTGGTGATAGTCCCTTTATCACTTTTTATTGTGTCTATTTGATTCTTCTCCTTTTTCTTCTTTATTAGTCTGACTAGACATCTATCTATTTTGTTAATCTTTTCAAAAAACGAGCTCCTGGATTCATTGATTTTGTGAAGGATTTTTTGTGTCTCTAGCTCCTTTAGTTCTGCTCTGATTTTAGTTATTTCTTGTCTTCTGCTAGCTTTTGAATTTGTTTGCTCTTGCTTCTCTAGTTCTTTTAATCGTGATGTTAGTGTGTCAATTTTAGATCTTTCCTGCTTTCTCCTGTGGGCATTTAGTGCTATAAATTTCCCTCTAAATACTGCTTTAGTAGTGTCCCAGAGATTCTGGTACATTGGGTCTTTGTTCTCATTGGTTTCCAAGAACTTATTTATTTCTACCTTGATTTCATTACTTACCCAGTAGTCATAAGGAGCAGGTTGTTCAGTTTCCTTGTAATTATGCAGTTTTGAGTGAGTTCCTTAATCCTGAGTTCTAATTTGATTGCACTGTCATCTGAGAGACTGTTGGGATTTCGATTATTTTGCATTTGCTGAGGATTGTTTTACTTCCAATTATGTGAACAATTTTAGACTAAGTGCAATGTGGTGCTGAGAAAAATATATATTCTGTTGATTTGGGGTGGAGAGTTCTGTAGATGTCTATTAGGCCCTCTTGCTCCAGAGCTGAGTTCAAGTCCTGAATATCCTTGTTAATTTTCTGTCCATTGATTTGTCTAATATTGACAGTGAGGTGATAAAGTCTCCCACTATTATTGTGTGATAGTCTAAGTCTCTTTGTAGGTCTCTAAGAACTTGCTTTATGAATCTGGGGTTCCCATATTGGGTGCATATATATTTAGGATAGTTAGCTCTTCTTGTTCCATTGATCCCTTTACCATTATGTAATGCTCTTCTTAGTCTTTTTTGATCTTTGTTGGTTTAAAGTCTGTTTTATCAGAGACTAGGATTGCAATCCCTGCATTTGTGTGTGTGTGTGCTTTCCATTTGTTTGGTAACTATTCCTCCATCCCTTTATTTTGAGCCTATCTGTGTCTTTGCACTTGAGATGGGTCTCCTGAATACAGCACACTGATAGGTCTTGATGCTTTTATCAAAGTTGCCAGTCTGTGTCATTTAATTGGGGCATTTAGTCTGTTTATATTTAAGATTAATATTCTTATGTGTGAATTTGATCCTGTAATTATGATGCTAGCTGGTTATTTTGCCCGTTAGTTGATGGAGTTTATTTATAGTGTCAATGGTCTTTACAACTTGGTATGTTTTTGCAGTGGCTGGTACTGGCTTTTCCTTTCTATATTTAGTGCTTCCTTCAGGAGGTCTTATAAGGCAGGCCTGGTGGTAACAAAATCTCTCAGCATTTGCTTGTCTGTAAAAGGATTTTATTTCTCCTTCGCTTATGAAGCTTAGATGCAAAAATCCTTAATAAAATGCTGGCAAACAAAATCCAGCAGCACATCAAAAAGCTTATCCACCACGATCAAGTCAGCTTCATCCCTGGCCTGCAAGGCTGGTTCAACATACGCATATTAATAAACATAATACATAACATAAACAAAACCAATGACAAAATCACGATTATCTCACTTGACACAGAAAAGGCATTCAGTAAAATTCAGCATCCCTTCATGATAAACACTCTCAATAAACTAGGTATTGATGGAACATCTCTCAAAATAATAAGAGCTATTTATGACAAACCCACAACTAATATCATATTGAGTGGACAAAAACTGAAAGCATTCCCTATGTAAACCAGCACAAGACAAGGATGTCCTCTCTCACCACTCCTATTCAACATAGTATTGAAAGTTCTGGCCCGGGCAATCAGGCAAGAGAAAGAAATAAATGGTACTCAAATAGGAACAGAGGAAGTCAAATTATCTCTGTTTTCAGATGACATGATTATATATTTAGAAAACACCATCATCTCAGCCCAAAATCTCCCTAAGCTGATAAGCAACTTCAGCAAAGCCTCAGGATACAAAACCGATGTACAAAAATCACAAGCATTCCTATACACCAATAATAGACAAGCAGAGAGCCACATCATGAGTAAACACCCATTCACAATCGTTATAAGGAAAATAAAATACCTAGGAATAAAACTTATAGGAATGTGAAGGACCTGTTCAAGGAGAACTTCAAACCACTACTCAAGGAAATAAGATAGGACACAAACAAATGGAAAAGCATTTCATGCTCCTGGATAAGAAGAATCAATATTGTGAAAATGGCCATGCTGCCCAAAATAATTTATAGATTCAATGCTATCCTCATCAAGCTACCATTGATTTTCTTCACATAATTAGAAAAAACTACTTTAAATTTCCTGTGAAACCTAAAAAAATCCTTTATAGCCAAGACAATCCTTAGCAAAAAAACAAAGCCAGAGGCATCATGCTACCTGACTTCAAACTATAGTACAAGGCTACAGTAACCAAAACAGCATGTGACTGGTACCAAAACAGATATATAGACCAATGGAACAGAAAAGCGGCCTCAGAAATAATGCCGCACATCTACTGCCATCTGATCTTTGACAAACCTGACAAAAACAAGCAATGGGGAAAGAATTCCTTATTTAGTAAATGGTGTTGGGAAAACTGGCCAGCTATATGCTGAAAACTGAAACTGAACTCCTTCCTTATACCTTATACAAAAATTAACTCAAATAGATTAAAGACAAATGTAAGACCTAAAATCATAAAAATCCTGGAAGAATAACTAGGCAATACTATTCAGAACATAGACATGGGCAAAGACTTCATAACTAAAACATCAAAAGCAATGGTAACAAAAGCCAAAATTGACAAATGGGATCTAATTAACCTAAAGAGATTCTGCACAGCAAACAAAACTATCATTAGAGTGAACAGGCAACCTACAGAATGGGAGAAAATTTTTGCAATCTATCCATCTGACAAGGGGCTAATATCCAGAATCTACAAGGAATTTAAACAAATTTGCAAGAAAAATAGAAACAACCTGATCAAAAAGTGGACAAAGGATATGAACACACACTTCTCAAGAGAAAACGTTTATGTAATCAAGAAACATGTGAAAAAAAGCTCATTATCACTGGTCATTAGAGAAATGCAAATCAAAACCACAATGAGATACCATCTCACGCCAGTTAGAATGGCAATCATTAAAAAGTCATGAAACAACAGATGCTGGAAAGGATGTGGAAAAATAGGAATACTTTTACACTGTTGTGGGAGTGTAAATTAGTGCAACCATTGTGGAAGACAGTGACAATTCCTCAAGGATCTAGAACCAGAAATACCATCTGACCCAGCAATCTCAATACTGGGTATATACCCAAAGGATTGTGAATCATTCTACTATAAAGACACAGGCACATTTATGTTTACTGCAGCACTAGTCACAATACCAAAGACTTAGAACCAACCCAAATGCCCATCAAGGATAGACTGGATAAGGAAAATGTGGTGCATGTACACCATGGAATACTGTGCATCTATTAACAAAAGGATGAGTTCATGTCTTTTGCAGTGACATGGATGAAACTGGAAACCATCATTCTCAGCAAACTAACACAGAAATAGAAAATCAAACCACACATATTTTCACTCATAAGTGGGAGTTGAACAATGAGAACACATGGACACAAGGAGGGGAACATCACACGCTGGGGCCTGTCAGGCAGTGATGGAGGGCGGGGGGCAGGAGAGGGATAGACTAGGAAAAATACCTAATGTAGATGATGGGTTGATGGGTGCAGCAAGCCACCATAGCACATTTATACCTACATTAAAAAACCTGCATGTTCTGTACATGTATCCCAGAGCTTAAAGTATAATAAAAAAGAGACCTAGAGACCAATATGTATGTTTCTTAATTGCTATATCTATATTTATCTGCATATATTTCATATATATTTTTATGTATTTATCAATATATTTATATCTATCATATACCTATTTATACACTTATTTCTTTTTTCTTCCTTCCTTCCTTTCATCTATTTATTTATATAGATAGAGAGAAGTTATCTATTTATAATAAGAACTATTATTATTGAGTTTTTAACTGAACAGCATTTTCAATCCTGCAGGCAGGCCTACATGAAGTCCAACTAATATCAGAAATACTGTTGTTGGAATATGAAGTAGCAGTGTCATTGAGTCATGAGGACATGATTTATTTCTCTCCCCAATAGAGATAGAGTTTCTGCAAAGACTGGACAATTAGATGTGGTCCAGGGCTCATTCTCTCTCTCCTGAGCCTTAGGCATAGAGCCATTATACGCCTTCCTGACTTACTTTTCAATTATTTTCTAAAAACTTTTTTTTTCTGATTGAAGCATCTTCTCTTTAGATATTTGTCATATATGTTATTATGCTAAAATGTTTTTGACTTAAACATATGGCTTGCATGTTTTAAAGAAGGGGATTCTCTTCCCAAGGAGCTTAAAATATTTTAAAATCTCTAATTGCATATCACATTTTAGATGTGATCTTTGCAGATATATTTCAAGCATCTCATACACTTCCTTACTTTGTTCTTTCCCTTCACAATAGAATGTAGACTTAACAGGCTTAGGCTTACTGATCACCCTTTTGAGTCAAATTCTTTTTCACTTTCAGCTCTCCTAGTGAATCCCACCTTTGCTTTAGGTATATCAAAGTTATGAAACCTGTATTTTATTACTAGAACCAGCCCTCATTTTCTGATTTTCTTTCTAATCATTTCAATAAAAGCAAATTAACAGTGGTAAAGTATTTTTTCATGAGCAGAATGTTTTATGATTCAAATGACATGTAAAAGGGAACTAGTGTTTTTGAAGTTGGTCACAATCAGCAGACCCACTAGTCTGCACTCTACTGTCTTCCAACCAAAGAGCAAAGAAATTCCTAAGACATATTTGTGATGTCATATATACTCTGAGGTTTAAAAAAACACTGCAAAGATAAATGCTAGATACAGACATCTAGTTAGATAGGTGAAATAGGTAAATGCCTGATCTATAGTGTACTAGTTGCAGTATGTTAGTGATGCAGTGTATCAGTTTTTTTGTTTGTTTGTTTTTTGCTGCTGGAACAAATTACCACAAATTTAGTGGCTTAAGCAAGACAAATGTATTCTCTTACAACGCTGTAGTCTAGGCTAGAAGTCCAACCTGGATCTCAGTGAGCTAATGTCAAGGTGGCAGCAGAGTTCCATTCTTTTCTGGAGGCTATAAGGTGTTGATTTCCTTTCCGTGGTTATGTGGGTTCTTGGCCGAATTTGATTTCCTATTGTTGAGATTACCATTTTCTTGCTGGCTGTCAGCCAAGAGCTGTTCCCAGCTTCTTAAATTCCTTGACTGATGGCCCTCTTCCTTCATATTCAAAGTCTTCCATGGCAGCCACATCTCCTTCATGCTTTGAATCTCTCCTTCTTCTTTCTTCTTCATCTTTCTAACCTAGCAAGGATAGATTCTCCACTTCTAAAAACAAATGTTATATGATTAAATCAACCAGATAATCAAAGATAATCTCCCTACCTCAGAATCTGTATTCATGATCACATACTAAAGTCAAGTTTTCCATGTAAGACAACATATGCACAGGTTTCAAGGATTAGAACGTGGACTTCTTAGGGATGGGGCAGAGGTTGTAATTATTCTCTTTACCGCATGTAGTGTTTGTGCAGTCATTTGCATTTGCTTATAATGTGGAGGTCTTGACCAACGGGACATGCTGGATTTTAATAGCTCCTTTAATCAGTTTACATCCTAGATATTATTTTGATCATTGAGGAGGCTTTGCCTACCACAGTTTGATTAATTATACACTGTTTTTTGGTGAATTCCTAGAGGAGAATCTCTTGACTCTATTTCTAATATCTTAATTGTATTCAAGTGAGAAAAACTCACAGTTGCCCACTTGCAATAAGCATAGTAGGGGGGTTGTATTTTAGACCATGGGTCATCAGATTAATCAGTAACAGACTATTCATAGTCCTGCCAGCCCTTCAGCAATTAAAACAAGTACACATACACAAAACATGGAGAGTTACTAAAGTGACAGAATTGGCCCAAAGCTAGGCAGACCGAAGCTTTGAATAAACTGAAGAACCAAATTTTGACATGCTTATCTGAATGTAATTGGAAATTCAAATCTCTATACAATCACTTATCCTTAAGTTCTAAGTCATTGCATTTCATCTGTTATTTATAATCTTATTTGGATTTCAGAGAAAATTCAATACTTCATAACATCTCTTAATTTATATTTTACCTTTACAATTTTGTTACTCTTTGAGCCAAGAGCATGACACTTATCCATGTGCACAGGAGTTAAGAACTGCCACCAAAGGTGGCACTCATATAATGGAGACGGAGTTGGTCTAAACTTGGTGTCTGAACGATGATTTGAATAATGGTGAAAATGACATTACTCATTCTGAGAATTCAAGGACAGCATCTTCCCATGATATCACGGCTTTGGGCCAGCCAGTTTCCAGGCACAGTGAGTAGCAGAGGAAGGGAAGGATACTAATAGCCCTCCTAAGGTTGCTTTTGCTAGCTCTAGTTACAAGAAGCTGATGTGACTGCTACGCAAGGCAGAACTTCTGTAAAATGTCCACAAGTATAGAACACTACACATGCCTACTGTGTTAATAAGAGAGAGAAAACAACTAGAAGTTTCTTTTCTCTCTCATTTGGGATACTAAAGGGCAATAGAATAGCTATCAGCAAAAAGTCCAGAGGCACAAATCTAGCAACACAGAGAGAACTCAAAAGTTGTATTTCACAAATGGTAAACACATGTTATGATTTATCTGCATTCCCTAGGGGTCAGGCTACTTCTCAAATGCCAGTTCCCATCACAATTGGTGCCTTTGGCATTTCTGAAATACTGGGTGTTTGGCATTCAGCAGGGGAATTTCTGTGTTCAGGAACCAAGTACTGAAAGAAGGCAAGTGTCCAGGTCAGCTGCTGCCAATCATCATCTTTGCTCCATAGGGGTTCACTCAAAGGAGAATACAGCTTTAGGTCTCCCTTTAGGGAAGTTTCTCTTTCATTGCCGCAGTTAGTCCAAGCAGATTTTCCTACTGTCTCTAAAATCCTGAACAAGCAATATGGAAGGAAAAGAGCAGCACATTTCTGAAAATAAAAAATGTGCACCAATACTGACATTATATAAGGTAACGTCACATAACTTACTGAATACAAAGCAATGAATAATACTACATGGGTTAGGAAATAACCATAGTTCAAAGGTATTTTTTGCCAGGGTTTTAATGAGTCTAATGCACTGATGCATTCAAAGACTTCGATTCATGTCTAAATAAAAAGAATGGCAAAAGAACCCCCCAGTCCCAAAGGGTCAAATTTAGAGGCATGTTAAAACATCTCTTTGAGATTCGCCTCATAACAAACGCATTTTAAGAATGACTAAATCAAAGTGTCATGACCCAAAGAGGAAAAATAACAAGCCCATCACTAAATTTATCATTGCTGGGAGAAGAGTGGGCTGTGAGACTGATATTTGAAACTAAAAATCTCTTTAAAGCATTATAGAATTTGCTGTCAGCACAAATTGAGAGTAAAGGAATAATTACGAAAATCCTACCAGATATTAATTTCCATCCACTGGGCAAAAATCCACGTTAGAATGTGAGAAAGCACAAGAATTTGCTTTTAAATATTACGTTGTACCAGAGGAATCATAAACAGCAGACACCATCAACAATTAGATTCATAGATTTTTCTTTGAGAAATGGGACTGAGCTCTAGCTGCACCACCACTGACACACACACCTGGAAGTGAGTGTAGAAATACCAACCAACTTCACAAGCAGCTGGAAAGTCTCAAAGTTCTATGCCCTTTGTGCTTTCCAACACACATGATTGCTTACTTTCATGCACAGCTGTAGGAAATAAATAAGACCCTTTTTTAATTGTGCAAACTTAAACCAATTTGTTTGGGAAACACCAAACTATCCCATATTGAAACTGCCTTGGAAGACCTTCATATGTGAGGATAATCTATTTGGATTGCAAAATTCACATGAAATCGGCATACAAATTCTGTATATTTTCATTTCTTCCACAATTTTCTCTTCTCCCCAGTATAGGCCAAGAGGGCATAACTATGTCCTGGTAGTAAATATTTGCAGCATAGTATATGTTAGCATTCCCTTACAAATAAATATTCCCTTGAAGAACCAAACAGAGTAGAAAGGACAGGCAGAATGCATTACAGTTGTTTAGCTTCATTGCATCATTTTATTTAAGACCCAAGCTGATCCCCTTAGAGTGGCTATAATTTCTTTTGGTCTTACATAGTGTACATTGGGCTAATGAGGTCAAGTCAGTCTTTATATGGTACCCTAAACTCATGACATCTCTTAATAAAACATACTCTTCAGGTGACAAGAGGGAAAAAAGGGAACAAATTTACATGCATCAGACTGAAATCTGGGAACATTTTAGATTTCCCCTTTTCCTTATGTCCCATATTAAATTTGATCATTGAAAATGTCTCACATGTTGGCTCTTTCCACTGCATCTCATTCTGCTCCAGCTTTAATTCAAGCTATCATCATTTCCCACCTGGTTTGTAGCTGCAATCAAACAGATCCCTCTGCCTCCCATCTGTAATTGTATTCATTATATTCTACACTGATACCACAGATATATCTGAGGCACATATTTATTTTCTCTCTTATCTAAATCCTTTGGTTGCTTGGCTAATTCTTTGCATGTGCACATAGACAGCCTCCCTGTTAGTGGCGTTTAATGTGCCTGGGCAGGTAACAGCTCACCACCCATATAGGAGTCAAGTAACATATCCTAAGCTTCTGGGACTTGGAACTATCATGAGAAAAAAATTGAACATGGCTGACATCAGAAGGCCAGAGTTATCAGACCTGTGCAGACATGTCTGATGGATTGGAAGATCTTATAGAAACCTGATTTCAGGAAGTAACAACTTTGGCTCTGAGAAGAAAATCGAAGAAAAAAAAAAAGACAGAGAGAGGGAGAGAAAAAGAAAGAACAAATTAATCAAAGTGGACTACACCCAATGGCCATGTTTGCTAACAACTATAAGCTAGTTTTAAGGAGCATTGGGAAGCCACATGAATCCACTCAACCCAACTGTGTGCCCTACCTTCAAAGCATATAGGAAATCTGCAAATACGAGTGTCATTAAATAAATCCTGATATAATTATGTAGTATGAAGCTTAGGATCTCTAAAGCTAAGCATCTTCTCTTCTTAGACAAGCATTTGAAAAAAGAATTTCTTTCTTCACCATCCAAAGAGAAGTAGGTAGTTGAAATGAGTAGAATAGACAGGAAGAATATCAAGTGGAGAAAATGCAGATATCCCTGATATTTTAAGCCAGTTATGAATCTCCAAGCATTCAGAGATCCAGATAGAGACAGTCACAGAGAATCACTGGCAGATGCATTAAATGCCTATGTGATCCAGAGATGAAAAAAGATGGGACCAAAAGTCACAGATGGTCACCCTGGAAACATGTTTAAGTCACCTCTGGCCATTTTTGAAAATTTCTAAAGAGACACGTGGAAAGAGGTGAGGTTCTGGTAGAGGTTTTTGACACAGCAACCTGACTGACCTTCCATCAGTTAGTATTTGTATTAGGAGGCTTTGGATGAAAGTGTTAAAAGGCTCAACTCAATATAACTTAAACAGAAGAGGTATCTGCTATCTCATAATTGAAGTTCAGGGATAGGTTGGTTCCAATGTTGTTGATTCAGGGATTCAACATCATCATCAGTAGCACAGACACTGTGTACCTTTCTCCTCATTCAACTGTGAAATGTCACCTTGATCCTTTGGCTTGTTCCTCATGTCAGTAAAGTAGTTACAGACACCACCTCGTCATCTAAAAGTAGGTAAGGTGTTTCTTTAAGATCAGAGACACTTTTCTAATGTATACACCAACGTTCTTCACATCTGACTGGGTAAGCTATGTTTTAGGCTCACCCTAAACTAGTTACTAGCAACAGGAATTAGAATACATTGATAGGCATAGACAAATTACTTGTCCTGAATGAAACTGGGGTGTTGTGAGGACGATGCAGAAGAAATTATAGTTTTATTGGCCTATATAGTGTCATCAATAGCTAGCAGGCACAAACCACCGTAATCTAGGTCAGTGCTTTGCAAATTTAGATTCTGATTCAGTGGATTTCACATAGGGCCCATGATTCTGCATTTCTGATAATCTCACAAGTGATGTTGCTGCTGCCAGTCCATGGACCACAGTGTAAATAGCAAGTGTTTAGCCAACATTTATATAACTTTTTGTTTCATTGGCTTTAATAGCCTTCAGAACAAAATTCACATTCCTTAGCATGAATGTCATACATGATGCTTCATTACACCTAACCTTGTAACAATTCTTATTGCTGTTTATAACGTTAGCACAATGTACTTTAATATGGCCATGTTACATTCAAAATGCTGTGAGATTAACCCTCTATGGTTTTTTGCTCTTGCATGTGATAAAATATTGGGAAATAATAGATTTGATTTTCTTTTATTTATTTCTTCTTCCTGCCTAGATCTCACCCTATTAACATCATGGCAACCCTTGCTTGGGCAGGTGGAGGTTGTGGGGTGGGAGGAGGGATAAAAATAAGTGCAAAATAGCCAAGCAAATTTCTGAATAGACTGTTTTAAAAATTCAGAACTCCCACTATAATAGTCTTTTTTTTTTTTTTTTTTTTTGAGATGGCGTTTTGCTCTTGTTGCCCAGGCTGAAGTGTAATGACACGATCTTGGCTCACTGCAACCTCCGCCTCCCGGGTTCAAGAGATTCCACTGCCTTAGCCTCCTTAGTAGCTGAGATTACAGGCACCCACTACCATGCCCAGCTAATTTTTTGGACTTTAGTAGAGACCGGTTTCACTATGTTGGCCAGGCTGGTCTCGAACTCCTGACCTCAGACAATCCACCCTCCTCAGGCTACCAGTGTGCTGGGATTACAGGAGTGAGCCACCATGCCCAGCTTGAAACCAATGTACTTTTGCACTTGAATAGCTGGTTTGTTTGAAAAACTTTTTGATGTTTTATCAAGGTGTTTAATTTTAGCTTTTTCTTCAAAAATCAAAGGACATAGTTTATAACACAACAAAGTAAAAAAATCTGTGATGATATGAGTCATCTCTGGTTCCAATCTAGATAAAATACGTGGTTTGAAATGAAAGAACTGTGGGAAAAAAAAAGCAAATTAGTACCTTCGAAGGCTGTGAAGGATGAGCTGATCTTTCCCACTGATATTGAATTCCCCCAGCTGCCTACCAAGGTTAGGAAACAGCAAAAAGCCATTACTTCTAGAGGAAACTAATTGCAGAAGGACTAGTGTCAGGCTTTCTGTATTGGAACCTGTAAATAGACACTTCTGAGAATGAACGTCAGGGGATGAAGTGGCAGAAAGAGAGCTCTGCTGTCCCTCAAATGTTATTCGCAGAGAAGCACAAGAAAACATTTAACAAATTTTAATGTTCCTCCATTTCCATGACATGAGAAGCTCATATATAGCCAAGGGCTACATATTTGGGGTGAGGAGGGTGTAAGCCTAAACGTTTCCAGTGAGGAAGAGGCAAAGAACCCAAAACAGAAGCAGTGGGAATAGGAGTCGATGATTAAAAATCAGTGGGAATTATACACCACAGGAGCAGCCAGGAAGATGCCTGTTGAGGCAAGGTTCAGACAACTTTCCCCTATGTGAGCATAGCATGTGAGCCCTTGACCAATGTTTCCCACTTGTCCCTCCTGGTTTATTATTTTCTGCCTGGCTCTCAATCTTGAGCTGACTTGCATGGATTACCCACTCTGGGCAGGCCATATTGTCATCTACCCTATGGTTGATTTGGACAATAAGAAGCATGTAAGAGATAAGAAAGGGACAGATAAATAGGTCAAGGTATTCACTTATATTTTCCATCACTCTCTTCACATTTTATCCGAAAACACAAATTTTGGCATTGGATGACTTGTCCATGTCTGTGAGTGTTCATCTTCACTGGATTTCAGGTACTGCTTCTCCTGTTGCCCTTAAGGTTTAGGAGTAGTAACAACTTCCCGTTGCAAATCCGTGAGCAGTTCGCCGTCTCTTACTCATATCCCTCAACCTTGCCCACATGTTTGTAAATAATCCCTTTTTCATTCTCTACCTTTATCCCCTTTGAGTGTGTGATTTATCACCTAATCCTGAATTTAGAAGACCCTCTGGCAAAAACAGAAACAGAAGTTAAACGCAGAAATTGCTGAACTGATTAAATATGAACCCAAAAAACATTAGAAGCAATGAGCATCCTTTAAACCAGTAGAAGATTTTTCTACCAATTGAGGAAATGCAATTTAAAAACTTAAGTGAAATTCTATTAAAATGCCCAAAGAAATTTTTCATTTTGTATACTTGAATCATGGCCTTTAATACTCAACTAACTATATATAAGGATATTATTTTTCAATGCTTTTTGAAAAAAAAAAATTAAATGAAACATTTTACTCATTCCAAAAGGAATTAGCTAGGTTATTTTTAAAGTCTTATAATTGAACATTAGTCTTAAATTAAATACTCACAGTTTAATTTTCCCAACCTCTCTTTAACTTATTTGTAAAATTGGTTTTAAAGGATTCAACCATATGTTCAAACAGTCATTTGCAATTTAGAAGTAGTACAGATGTAATTATTATTTTCAGCTTGGACCAACTTGAAATTTATGAACTATTAATGTACTAGACTTTATTTATTTGTATAATTTACAAAGATCAAAAATTAAACCTACAATGTATATAAACTCTATATTCATGAGCTGTATATTTCTTTTTAAGGAAATCTGTAAATGTACATGCATCTATGTATTTGTTTGTTTCTCTGTATTGAGTAAATTTCAAATAGCATAAACCCAAATAAATCCATAAGACACACAATTAAACTTTGTAAGCTAAAAACAAGAAAAAAAATCTTGAAAGCAGCAGACACAAATGATGCATTGTTTATTTGAGAGCACCCATTTGAATGACAGAGAATTTTCCAACCAAAACAATAAACACCAGAAAGAAATAGCATAGCATTTTTCAAGCGTTGAATGAGGATAACTGAAAATTCTACATCTGAAGCAAATATACTTTAGGATAAAGATATTATCAGATGAAAGAAAACTAAGAGAATTTCTCCCTAGCAAACCCACCATTCAGAAATGGCTAAAGGATGTTCTATTAACAGAAAGAGAATGATCACAAAATTTTTGAAATTTCAGGGAAAAAAAAAAATCTTTGGAAAGGGTAAAAATAAGGATAAATACAATAGGCTACCTTTCTTGTCATGGGTCTTAAAACATATTTAATGATTAAAGAAAAAGTTACACCACCATCTGATGTGGTGCTCAATATATATGGAAGAGATACCCAAGGCTGTTATATTGTAAAAGTGGAAAGATTAAAGAAATCTAAATGGAAATAAGGTTTCTGTACTTCACTTGACATGATAAAACATCAATACTGGTAAGCTAGCATAAGTTATGTATGTGTATTGCTATCCCTTGAGTGATCACTAAGGAAACTATAGTTTGGTGCAGAAGTAATTGCGGTTTTGCCATTTAAAGTAAAAGTAATGGCACTCACCTAATATATGCAACTATATATTCAAAAACACCATAAATCAAGATGAGCTCTTTTTTTTTCCTGAAATCCTAAAATATACCAACTAAGGGGAATAAATAGATGTGTATCTAAAAATTTCTCTTACATGTAATGGATGGATAAGTGGAGTGCCCTTGCTAGAGAACTGACTGTGGATTTAGGTTAGACTTAGGATCCATGGAGTCAAATTCAAAGTGCAAGAAGGAGCTTGAGGTTCCCTCCAGGGTGCACATGGGATGACATGGAGTAACAGTACAAGCAATTACGAAAAGCCAAAAAGTAAAACATAAATACCAACACACTAAAAAGTCAAAATGCCAAGGTCTACAAGAGTTCGAAGCTAAGCAATGAGATCAGAGTGAGAGGAGGTAGGCAACAAGTAGCGAAGTTGAGGGAAGGAAGGCTGGTATCTATGGACTGGTAATCATGTGATGCATTGTGCTGAAAGCTATCTGATTCACTGGGCATACAGAGGGTAGGAAGTGAAGTGTAGGGACACATAATAGCAATTATTTGGTTTCCATACCTGTAAAGAACTTTTCCTACTTCATCTCATTTAATCCTCTCACAAGCCTGTGACAAGAAACTTTAGTCTCATTTTACAAATGATGACTGAGTTTTAGTGTCTCTAATAACTTGAACATGATAATTTAGCCAAAGACGATTAGCCCAAGATTTGCATCTAGTGTAACTTTCATAGATCATTCTCATTAGGCAGCATTCTCCAGCTGGAATGAGCAAACAATCTGGATAGACAAGAATGGACAATCACTCTACAACCTCCTCCTTCTAATGTTATGCAGAACAAACTTGTTCAGCACATGGATAATAAAATATTTCCATAAACTTTAAAAAATTATATGAAAAAAATCTTAAAGTAAGGCAGAACCTAGGTTTACTGAGATCACATGTAGGTTAAAAAAGAAATAAGTAAAATCTAATGGTAGAAAAATGAGAGTTATTCAATATAATCCATTTTAAAAAATATTAGTGCCTGTGGTTTGCTCATAGTACTTTTAAAATAATAAATCTTAACAAAAATGATGTATTTTTACTATTCACATTTACTTTTTCTGAGAAATCAGAGTTGCCCAGTATTTACGAATAGAGGCTTAAAGTCAACTGATATGGATGAATCCAGAATCAGCTACTTCTTAACTGTGTAACTTTGGAGATAATATTGAACCCCTCTAAAGTTTAGTATGTTTATCTGTGAAGTAGGAATAATTATTTGGGTTTCTGAGAGATTAAATAAATGATACATACAGAATGATAAAGTATCTTCTTCATATTTGGAATGTAATGAAACTTTTAGTGACTATATGAAACTTTAAATGTGAAATCTTGAGAGAAGATAATATTGATAAGGTCATAGTCTTGACCTTCATTGGATATTTATTTCCACTTTTTAATTTTTATTTATTTATTTATTTATTTATTGAGACGCAGTTTTGCCGTTATCGCCCAGGCTGAAGTGCAGTGGTGCGATCTTGGCTCACTGCCACCTCCGCCTCCCGGTTCAAGTGATTCTCCTGCCTCACCCTCCCGAGTAGCGGAGAATACAGGCGCCTACAACCACACCTGGCTTATTTATTATTAATTAATTAATTTATTTATTATTTGTATTTTTAGTAGAGACGGGGTTTTGCCACATTTGTCAGGCTGGTCACAAATTTCGGATCTCGGCTATACAGCTGCCTCAGCTTCCCAAAGTGCTGGGATTACAGGCGTGAGCCATCGCACCCAGCTGGAAACTTACCTCCATTTTCTATATACACTTTGAATCCTGAACAGAAAACCAGCAATTGATTCATCATAGTTATGTGGGACTTGAGTCAAAGAGTGTAACAGGATCAAAGAAAATGTAAGCCTGCTTTCAGAAAACAAAACTATCTCAGAGCACATCCCCTACCCAAACTGAGCTAAGGTTACCATGAAGAATAAAGAAGATTACATGGTTAATGAGTATGCAATATGGCCTTTAAAGAAAACTAATGTAGCAGAATATAAAATGGTTGGGAAAAATACAGTAGAAATGTAATGCTTACTCATAGAAAACACACAAGGAAAAGAGATTATTTGGGAGGAAATGACTGCAAAGAAAAACAAGCTGCAGTTTTCTCACAGCTAAAGACCGTGGAATAAAAGATGAACACTAAGCCTCTTAGGTGCGATGCTATGAATTCCAACTGTGCATAGAAGAGGGGCTGACAGAAGACTAATTTCTCATGAAGAAAATGTTTTAAAAATTAAGCACTTGAATCAATATATCATTCTGGTTTAAAAGCAAAAGTGTGGCATCTGGGGAATGAATTTTTATTTCTTAATCAAATGTAAATTTAAAAATAAAGATCCTTTACAATTTTATTTTAAGTGATCGATGCTACCATGAGTGATTGCTTTAATTTTATTTTTGTAAGGCACACATCGATTAAAGGTTAACTATTTGTTTCTAGTAATTTATCAACAGAATAATGCTATTTTTATAAAACATTCTAAATTGATAGAAATGCTTGTCATTGTAGAAATATCCTATTTATTTCAAACAGTTTACAAGGTATCAATTCTATAACATGGACCTAATTTTTTTGTAACTCATTTTAAAAGTTAATACTTAAGAATTAGCAATTTCATTTTATTGCACGATACTTGTCAGATTAATCAGTCACTTTTGTTCATTCTCAAATTTTCAAGTGGTAGTGGAATATGAATTGTCAATCCATATTTATTCGTTCATGCCCTGGAGGAACACTACTTTTCATTAAATAAGTTCATGACATAGAACTAAACAAAATGTTTTCTCAAATTTGACCTAGACGTGGTGTTTTCCAAGACTTTTAGTACAACATACATTTTTTTATTTGGCTAACATAATGAAATATGTCAAATCTGTGAGATGTATTAGATAATTTACAAAATCTCTTTGATGAATTTCTCCTTAATATTTTTCAATTTTTCCCTACTGGAACTCTTAGTATGCAGTCCTTTTCCTTATGTTAAATTTTTGTATGTAAATAAACAAGATTTTCTCTTTTTAAAATTTTGGTTTAAATAGCTTTTGGATTACAAATTTTTTTTGTTACATGGATGAATTATATGGTGGTGAATTATAAGATTTTAGTGCACTTGTCGCCCAAGTAGTGTACACTGTTCCTAATGTGTTTTATTTAACCCCAGCCACATTTCCACCCTCCCCCTGCATCTCTAAAGTCTATTATATCATTCTGTATGCCTTTGTGCACTCATAGCTTAGCTCCTACTCATGAGTGAGACCATACAATATTTAGTTTTCCATTCCCAAATTACTTCATTTATAATCATGGCCTCCAGCTCCATCCATGTTGCTGCAAAAGACATTATTATTTATTATATTGCTGAGTAGTATTCTATGGTGTATATATATAACACATTTTCTTATCCAGGCTTTGGTTGATTGGCACCTAGGTTGATTCACCGCTTTGCAATTGCAAATTGTGCTGTTATAAACGTGTGTGCGGGTGTCTTTCTCATGTAATGACTTCTTTTCATTTGGGTAGATACCTAGAAGTAGGACTGCTGGATCAAATGGTAGATCCACTTTTAGCTCTTTGAGGAATTTTCATGCTGTTTCCTATAGAGTTTTACTAATTTACATTTCTACCAGCAATGTAAAAGTATCACATTTTTAGCACATCAAGGCCAACATCTGCTGTTTCATGACTTTTTAATAATAGTCATTCTTGCAGGAGTAAGGTAGTATCTCATTGTGGTTTTAATTTGCATTTCCCTGATGATTAATGACGTTGAACATTTTTTCCTATGATAAATAGAATTTTCTATAAGAAATTCTTAAGACAAATCTACAATACATTTTACAATGAAAAAATATAGCTTGCGATTATTTATGTTTTGAAACATAGTGGCCATGTTTAAGTATGAGTATTAAACAAAAGCAGAAATAAAATTTAGGCACTGTTTTCTGTGTATCTTTTTTTATAACACAGAGATTAACATCACAGTTTAGTTTTTATTTGAGATATTATTTTTCAATGTTAAATCTTTCATCGCATTTATAACCAGAGAGGCTCTGTATTAGTCCATTCCCACTCTGCTATAAAGGACTGCTTGAGATTGGATAATTTATTTTAAAAAGAGGTTGAATTGATTCACATTTCACATGGCTTCGGAGGCCTCAGAAAACTTGCAATCATGGTGGAAGGTGAAGCAGACACATCCGTCTTCATATGATGGCAAGAAGGAGAAGTGCTGAGCAAAAGGAGGGAAAGCCACTTATAAAACCATCAGATCTCATGAGCACTCACTAATTATCACGAGAACAGCATGGAGGTAACTGCTCCCATGATTCAGTTACCTCCCACCAGGTCCCTCCCGTGACACGTGGGATTTATGGAAACTACAATTCAAGATGAGATTTCGGTGGAGATAAAGCCAAACGTTATCAGGTTACGAATTCTCTACTGAAATTATTCTTTTCTTCATTGTATAAATTTAAATAACTTAAACTGGATTCTGTGTGGATATATTAATTAAAATACTGACTTGCAAATTCATGCAGCTTAGAATAAGAAAGAGAATATTAATTACCATTTTCTTACACCTGTCACTGCAGACTTCTCAATAACCCTTTGACCATCCTCTACCATGCTGTATCAGCTTACTCCAGTTTGCTAAAACCACAAAACGTAAACAAAACTATGCTTACTTCTCTATGGCAGAGCAATTAAAGACAAAAATTAATTTCATAAGTTAATAAAACTTATTTAATAAAACTTATTTTTAAAATAGAATGGAAAGTTGCTGAGAGCAACCATGGAATGAAAGAGAAAACAAAAAGTCGCTGCTAGATTAAAAAGAAATTAACTATTATTATGTACAACCACATATATGAACCTCACATGTGCTATGTTAAGTACAAGAAACCAAACTCAAAAGGTATGATCCCATTTATATTTTAGGCAAAACTCTGTAGTAAAGAGAAAACTATAAAGACAGAGACAGATCCGTGGTGGCTAGGGATGGGATGAAGGAAATAAATGAATTACAAAGGAGCATAAGAAAACTTTATGAAGTTAAGAACCTGCAAGACTCCTTGACTGTGGAGATGTTCATCTGACAGTATATATTTAACAAAATTTATGTATTTAGACACCTTTAAAAAAGACGTTGCTCAATATAATTATACCTCAGTAAACTTCATGATTTTAAAAAATGGATGCTATTCAATATTATTTTTCATATCCGTTAAATACAACTTCAAAGATTCTCTTATAAGAATAGCCCTAGCTTCCCGCTTGCTGCTCCAACCAGAAATTTTATCTCCTCTTAATCTCATTTCCCATTTCCAGGGTCCCCAAACTCCTTCCTTCTCAATCCCACCCAAGATAATGTCCAAATCTCTTGAAACACAAATAATCAATTCACTTAGAAATAATTTATTGCCAGACAGGGACATTTTTACCAGTCATTATTTTGAACTAAATCATTGTTTTTACCTGATCATAAGCAAGGTCTTTCAAAAGTGCTTCTTTTCCTTCTTGTTTTCTTTTTCATAAATAATGAACCATCTATCTCAAAGATTTGCTGTGTGTGCCCCCTCAAATGACAGTGGGAGCTATATATTAGAGTCTTCTCTAACAGGCTTCCCAGTAGCAGGTGTAATTTTAAACAAGGGTTCTGTTGCCAAGTACATGTGTTTTCTTTCTTTCCAGTAGCTCTCATAAAAAGGAAAGGACTGAGTACTAGAAAATTCATTTCCTACTTGAAATTTATTTTCAAACTATCATTTTTGGTTATCTAGCCTCTCTTCAGTTACTAGTCATATTATTTGTTCAAATGACAAAAAAAGAAGAAAAACATTACTAATTTATCCATTTATTTGCTTACTTTCTTCCATAGATTTTCATTCAGAAAATATTTTACATTCAAAACGAATTCCATGTTAACAAAAATGTATATTAATTCGAAGGAATAAAACATATTTAAAAATACTTTGTGTAGTTGTCTTTAAAAGTATTACACAGTAATTTCAAGCTTATGGGTATAAATGAGATTAATTCATATCTCCAGACCATCTCACCCATAGCTGAGCCAGTTCTCCAGGGTGTCATGCATGTTGAAAGACAATTATCCACAGCCTTTCACATTTGTGCATGTCTTCTGAACAGAAGGCCTGGATGGGTATGCTTCAGAATATCTTATTGTATCAGTCAGGGGTCTCTAGAGGGACAGAACTAATAGGATAGATGAATATATGAAGGGGGGAAGGTTATTAGGAGAATTGGCCCACACAATCACAAGGTAAGGTCCCACAATAGGTGGCCTGCAAGTTGAGGAACCAGGAAACCAAACCAACTCCCAAAATCTCAGAAGTAGGGAAGCCAACAGTGCAGCCATCACTATGTGGCCAAAGGCCCTGACAGCCACTGGCAAATTGCTGGTGTAAGTCCATGACTCCAAAAGCTGAATAACCTGGAGTCTGATGTTCGAGGGTGGGAAGCATCCAGCACGGGAGAAAGATGGAGGCCAGAAGACTCAGTAATTCTGCTCTTTCCATCCCTGGTTTTATGCAGGCAGCTGATTAGATAGTGCCCACCCAAATAGACAGTGGACCTGCCTGTCCCAGTCCTCTGATTCAAATATGAATTTCCTTTGGCAACACCCACACAGACACATCCAGGAACAATAGTTTGCATCCTTCAATCAAATCAAGTTGACCCTCAATATTAACCATCACACTTCTCAAGAATGTTTGTACAGAAAGGGCTTTGGAAGATAAAGATGGTTTCTCCCTTCAGGCTAGAGGACAGATTTGTTTGCTAATCAGGGTAATAAAAATAATGTATCTCTCCAATGCAAAGGTTGGACAGGTTTGCTTGGAGCCCCTTTAAAAGGTTGGAGTTCCAAAGCACAAGAGTACTCATCTGTATGCAAACCCACTGGCTACACCTCATCTTCCCGGCCAGTCTGCTTCACCCTATGGGATTTGAGGGAGAAGGGACAGATATGACCATAAAGTTGATGATGACTGTTGTATTATGGACAATAACACTTTTTGTCTCTGACTCAGGAGTTTCATGTCTTCTACCAGCATTCATGAAAATGTAGAAACTAGCCGGGCGCGGTGGCTCACGCCTGTAATCCCAGCACTTTGGAAGGCTGAGGCGGGTGGATCACGAGGTCAAGAGATCGAGACAATCCTGGTCAACATGGTGAAACCCCGTCTCTACTAAAAATACAAAAAATTAGCTGGGCATGGTGGTGCGTGCCTGTAATCCCAGGTACTCAGGAGGCTGAGGCAGGAGAATTGCCTGAACCCAGGAGGCGGAGGTTGCGGTGAGCCGAGATCGCGCCATTGCACTCCAGCCTGGGTAACAAGAGCGAAACTCCGTCTCAAAAAAAAAAAAAAAAAAAAGAAAATGTAGAAACTAATTTGTTAGCTTGAAAGCAATGTGAAATCTCAGACTTTTCATGGTTCTTGACAACACCATAGTTACAAATAAACTCACATCTGTGTGCACTGCTGATATCACCTATAAGTTCTTGGGGCAGTGCCGATAATGCTGCCGCTGGATCTGTATCACATCCCTATATGTCTTCCCAAACCACGTACACAGCATTGCACCGTAACTGCTGTCAGCCTCCACATTCAAGCAGCTGCTTTTCTTGCAATGCTTCCTGGAGGCATTCTCTCTTTTGATTTTCTAAGACTGCTACTCAAACCACTGACGCCATCAGAGCTGACTGCCCTACTCAGGCCTCTCTGAGGTGCTCTGCTAGAAAATCAGTAGAAAACTCTCTTTCCCATGTGGTCTTCTTTTTTGGACACATTTTGTAGTGGAGGCTGCTTGGTGCTGGAACTACTATAGTTCAGTCTGGCTTTACAAATACATGACCTAATGGTCTCTCTCTTTCTCCAGGATTAATGCTCAGGGATAGCTGCTAGGTTACCCTGAGTTCAAGGAAAGCTGACCTAATGTAACCAGGATGATTCATCCTCTCCAGCTTTCAAATCTTACCACTGAGTCAGGCTGCATTTGATACACACTCTCCTCAATGATCATAGATTTTTCTACCAGGGGCTCACAGTCACCACTAAGTTCTGATAATGTGGAAACTGCTATGGAATGAATTATGTTCCCTCAAAATTCATATGTTGAAACCCTACCCCCAATGTGGCTGTATTTGGAGATAAGCCCTTTAAGGAGATAATTAAAGTTAAATGAGAGCATAAGTGTGGGGCCTTAATCCAATAGAACTCCTGTTGCTGTAAGAAGAATCCTCTTCCCCCACCCTCACTGTCTCTCCTGCTGCCTCCACAATGCATGCACACATGAAAGATGATGTGAGTACACAGAGAGAATGACGCTATCTATAAGCCAGAAAGAAAGAACTCAATAGAAACCAACTATGATGACATCTTTATCTTGGACTTCTAGCCTCCATAACTTTGAGAACATAAATGCCTTTTGTTTAAGCCACCCCAACTGTGACATTTTGTTATGGCAGCCTGAGCAGACTAATACAGAAACTCCTATTTCTGCCTTCCCCCCTCCCACAATCACATTAGCAGTGCAAACTCTGAATGAAAAGAATAGCTCATCGAGTTACTCTGGCTTTGGGAAATGCTTAATGTTCATCCCTGGACTTTTGTGGAATAGCAATCTGTCTCGTCTGGAACTTATAATGTTTATTTATTTTTTATCTTTTAATAAAGCTTCTATTTATGCCTTCAAGATGGAGACATGATGGGTGGCATGCTGGCCTATTCAGGGGAAAGGCTTCATGAGTTGCTAGCAAAAGGCTGAGGTTACAAGAATCAAGGCATTTAGGATGCAGATTTTTTTTTTTTTTTTGGATGCAGATTTAACCTTATAGGTCATAGACATTATTACACAAGAGTCTAAATATTTGGAAATAAAAAACCATATGTTTTTCTATGAGCAACAATAACCAACAACTCATGAAATAACACAAGAGCTTTCCTCTATTTTATTTCTATTTTTATTTTTATTTTAGAGACAAGGTCTCATTTTGTTGCCCAGGCTGGAGTGCAGTGGCCCAATCATAGCTCACAGCAGTCTCAAACTCCTAAGCTAAGCAATCCTTCTGCCTCAGCCTCCCAAATAGCAATGAAACCCAACCGTCTCTCTATTTTTATAACTTAAAAAAATATTTTCCTTACCATCTTCAATGTTTTCAGCATGAAAAACCATATCTATTATTTTAACCCAATTAGGAAATATAATTAAATGCTAAAATGTTAATATTTATGATTATAGTTTATTTCTATTGTTCTGTGTAATTTTGTTTTCATATTTTATATTCAAATTTACACAATAATATTTTATATTTTTCTATAGAATTATTAAAATATAATATTAATAGCACATTTTAAAGCCAGTTGGCTATAAAGTCATGATTCAAAGTTCCCTAAACAGCAATCTGTGTGACAGCATGCTAGGTTATAATCTGTCAGGAAGTCAAGAGGCCATGAACAAACACTTCCCGGAAAGTATTTCTAAATGGTACACATTGACACATAAGATGTTTGAGAAAAAAAATTGGCAACAATTTCACCAAGCGAAAAGTGTTCTTGTTGTTGTTGTTGCTTTTTTTCTTTCTTTTATATATTTATTTATTTAGAGACAGAGTCTCATTCTGTCGTTCAGGTTGGAGTCCAATGGCAAGATCTTGGCTCACTGCAACCTTGCAACCTCCGCCCTACCCACTGGGATTCAAGTGATTCTTCTGCCTCAGCCTCCCCAATAGCTAGGATTATAGGCACACACCATCAAGCCTGGCTAATATTTGTATTTTTAGTAGAGACGGGGTTTTACCATGTCGGCCATGCTGGTCTCCAACTCCTGATTTCAAGTAATATGCCCACCTTGGCCTCCCAAAGTTATGGGATTATATGCATGTGCCACTGCACCCAGACAAATGTATCCTTAAATGTAGTAGCTTCTTTTCCTCTTTTAGTATGATTTTCCAGCATTTGGTCTTGATAGGGAAAGACAAAAAGATTTGAATAAATTTAGTATTTGATAAATACTAATGTGTTTATTTTATAACATAATTCGTTACTAAATGAATCTTATTGCATATGAGATAATTTATGATTTACTTTTGAGGCAGACTATAGATGGCAGATTAAATATGAAGAAAATTCATCTCATCTGGTCATCTGTCAAATGTCTAGGGCTGTTTTCTCATTGTCATTGGTTTACTTCTGTATAAGAGACCAAGGCAAAATGAATAATTCCTGGAAAACTTGAAAGAGCTGTTTATCAAATGATTGAGACAATCTTGGGCTGTTTGCCCTCAAATCTTTTTTTTTTTTTTTTTTTTGCCTCTCTCAGCTCTGCAGGATGAATTTCCCTGGATTCAATGGGATCCGCTTATGGAAAACCAGGAGAAGCCAGAGTATATCTCATCCTCCCCCTGCCTCAGCTACTCCACCACTTCCCCATCCCCCCACCCATGGCTCTAGCTCCCACTAGAGAGGCCTACTGAATTCCAGCCTGTGTCACATTATCCTGACCTCTGTACTTTGACATCATCCTACATTCTTTATGTCAATTGCCTACAGATGATAATTACTTCAACCATTTCTATTATCTGAGTTATTTCACCATTCCCTCTGTGCCTCTATCACCTCTATCATCAATTCCTTACAGCAATTCTTCTCTGTTGTCTTATATATTCTTAAAGTGGTTTTCATTTTCTAATTTGGATACTAATACATATATGCATTTGCTTGTTTGTTTATGTCATAACTTATGCTGTGTCTTATTCCAGAAAAGGTTTAAAACAATTTGGATAAAAATGTAAAATATAAGAAGACATATGTCAAAAATCAGTAAGTAGATTTTTTTAAAGCTGGGTGCAAGTATAAACTAAATTAATTTTTTGTAATAATTTCAGTTATAAAGTTAAACTAGCCCTGAATGGTGACTCACATCTTTACTCTCAGTGCTTTGGAAGGGCAAGATGAAAGGATTACTTGAGGCCAGGAATTCAAGACCACACTTGGTAATGTAGCAGGAAAAAATAAAAAGAGCAAACAAACAAAAAACAATTGAAACATTATCCAGGCATGGAGGAGCGAGCCTGTAGTCCTAGCTACTGTGGGGGCTGAAGCTGCGGGATCGTTTGAGCCAGAAGGTCAAGGCTGCGTTGAGCTATGATCACACCACTGCACTCCATCCTAGGTGACAGAGTAAAACCTAATCTCTATAAATAAATAAATAGTGCTAAAAAAAAATGCACACTAGACTTTGGCAGTCAATGGTTCTTACATTTAACTCTAACCTCTCTAGTAGTAAGTATAAAAAGGGAAACATGATGAGCTTTAAAATTCACAGGTAGGAAGAGAAGAGGAGAAGGAGGGACTGAAGGAAGTAACTGCTGATTTAACTGTTAGGATCCACTGTTATTTGTGACATCTGATTAAGGTACATGTAAGGTTTTATCTTTTTTTAATTTGCGTTTTCTAAAAAGAAAGCACTTAAGCATTCATGTGGCCATCTAGTATTGTTTAATTCTCTCATATCCAACTGCTCTCTAATATTCCTGGAATTGATTCAGTCCAAAGAGAGCTTTCATGATGTTTCCCGGTCACGATTGGATTCTTCATATCTAATGAGTTAGTTAAAGTTAGGCAAAGCCCCACCAGACCAGACATATTCTTTTCTCATAGAAAGCTCTCTTCTTTGGAAATCCATGAGTAACTTCCTAACACGGACCTCAGTGCAACCAACACTGGCTGTCAAAATGTCGTAATGGCATTGAACATTATATGTACAATTAGTTTCGTTGCTTCTAAATGATGCAAAATATTTCATAGTGTCCACAACCACATATCTTCTATTCATTCTCCAACAGTATTTTCAGCACATTACTTTTGTGCTCTGTACAAGTACGTATTTGGGATACACACCTAGAACTCATTTCTCACAGGCACAGAAGCCCCGCAGGAAACATTTAAGATCCCTAAATATAGACAGATTTATTTCCAAAATGGTTTTTCTCATTTATGTTCCCCATGATAATAATTATATTTTAATTTTTCCACATCTCTGCCAATGTTGCTTTTATCTGATTTTCTAATTTTTACCTACTGAGATTGTAAAGAGGTATTCCATTGCAGTTTCACTTTTCTCTGATTACTAATGAGTTTGAGCATTTTTTCATGTGCTTTTACATCAACTATAATTCCTTGTAAATCACCTGTCATCTTCTTTACCAAATCTTATTCGGTTTCTTTTCTTTCCTTTGGAAGTTAACATGAGTCATTTTATTATATATATATATATATATATATATATATACATAAAATATGATATATATAATACATAAATTATATATACTTTATATATATATATATATATATATATATATACACACACCAAATTAATCTATATGTTTACCACATTTTAAACTTTCATTTGGATTGTTAAAAAACAATAGAATTATTCTAAATTTATATAAAAATACATATATGGTAAACAGGTCCATTTAGAAAAATAAAACAGATGGCGAGATGCTGCCAATTTTAAAATACATTACATTGTTATAGTAGTAGTCACAATATTATAGGAACAGACAAGTAGACCAATTAACACACATAATAAAGAGCTCAGTAAAACACCCATTTCTATACAATATCTTGATATACAGTAAAGGTGGCACAAACAACCTTGGGGAAGTGACTGATTCTTTTTAGAGAGGATGTCAGTAAAATTAGCTCACTAATTTGTATATTAAAAAACAGAAACAAAATAAAACAAAATAATCTATGAGGTGGCATAATATGCTATGTTGAGGTGGATTACAGATAGATTAAAAATCTAAATACGGATGAAATCACCTTAAAGCTAATAAAAGTAGGTATAATTAACTATGGTTTTGATAGTTGTCAGAAAAGAATTCTTCAATAACACCAAACATAACAGAAGTTTTGTCAATTTGCCTGTATTCAATTTAAAAAAGATATTTTCAATGTTATAGTAGGAAAAAATGTAGCAGAAACATGGCAGGGAGAATTTCACAATGTTCCAAATCAACATTATGTGTGTGTGTGTGTGTGTGTGTGTGTGTGTGTGTGTGTATACAACAAACATGCATATATATATATTTTACTACACACACACACACACACACACACACACACACACACATACGTATATAGTATTTCTCTTCAAGAGGAATAATCTGGCTGAGTGTGTAGCTCATGCCTGTAATCCCTGAATTTTGGGAGGCCCAGGTGAGTGAATCACCTGAGGTCAGGAGTTCAAGACCAGCCTGACCAACATGATGAAACCCCGTCTCTACTAAAAATACAAAACATTAGCCAGAGGTGATGGTGTGCACCTGTAATCCCAGATACTCCGGAGGCTGAGGCAAGAGAATCACTTGAATCCAGGAGGTGGAGGTGGTGGTGAGCCGAGATCGCACCACTGCACTCCAGCCTGGACAACAAGAGCAAAACTATGTCTCGAAAAAAAGAAAAAAGAAAAAAAAATACTATTGATCTGGTTAGGCTGACTTTCTAAGCAACAATCTTGCCGAACTACTTTATTTATTAAAATAATTGTTTTTTTTCTGTTGAATTTACTTTTATTTTGACAATTATGCAATCAACAAATGAAGACATTTTTTCCTCAACCTTTTCGTGTTCATTTTCTCACCGCTGATAAAGACATACCTGAGAATGGGTAATTTAGAAAGAAAAAGAGGTTTAATGGGCTCCCAGTTCCAAGTGACAGGGAAGCTTCACAATAATGGCGGAAAGTGAAGAGCATATCTGACATTAGCAGTAGGTGAGTGAGAATGAAAACCAAGATAAAGGGGTTTCCCCCTATAAAACCATCACATCACGTGAGACTTATTCAGTACCATGAGAACAGAAGTAAGAAACTGGCCTTGTGATTCAATTATCTCCCACCGGTCTTTCCCACAACACATGGAAATTATGAGAACTGCAGTTCAAGATGAGAGTTAGATGAGGGCCCAGTCAAACCACATCACTCTCATATCTCAAACTTTTTTTTTCTTCTTCTCTAATAGTTTTGATAATAACTGCTCAAAACACTATTGATGAAAATAGGCATTCTTTTGTTTTTAAATAAAATGTATTTAAATGCCTTCAATTAAATATAACACTTGGTATAGTTCTCAAGAATATAGGCACATTCTGTAGGGATGCTTCTTTCTATCACTATTTTTCTGAGTTTTTAATTAAAAAGTGTGATATTTATTCTTCAGAACTATTGAAGTGATAGTGTTTTTTATTATGTGGTCCTTCAATGTGATGAATAATATTATACATTGATTACCATTTATTAACATTATGAGTGAAGATAACAGATACAATTGAAGCTACATTGTTGGCTAGGGTAAATACCCAAGGTTCGTCATTTCGTACTAAGGGAATTAAGTAGGTGGACACACAAGAAGTGGGTTTGGGAACAGAACAGAAGTGCCGCCACCTCCTTCTTCTTCTTCTTCTTCTCCTCCTCCTCCTCCTCCTCCTCCTCCTCCTTCTTCTTCTTCTTCTTCTTCTCCTTCTCCTTCTCCTTCTCCCTCTTCTTCTCTTCTTCTTGTACATCTTTTTCTTCTTCCTCCTCCTCCTTCTTCTTCTTCTCTTCTTCTTCTTCCTCTTCTTCTCATCTTTTTCTTCCTCCTCCTCTTTCTTCTTCTTCCTTTTCTTCTTCTTCTTCCTCCTCTTCCTCTCCTCCTCTTCCTTCTTCTTCCCCTTCACTTTCTTTTTTTGACTGAGTCTGGCTCTGTCACCAGGCTGGAGTGCAGTGACATGATCTCGGCTCACTGCAACCTCCGCCTCCCTAGTTCAAGTGAGTCTCCTGCCCCAGCCTCCGGAGTAGCTAGGACTACAGGCACACCTACCACGCTGGCTGTTTTTTTTTTGTATTTTTAGTAGAGGTGGTATTTTTAGTAGAGATGGGGTTTCACCACGTTGGCCAGGATCGTCTCCATCTCTTGACCTCATGACCCGCCCGCCTCGGTCTTTTAAAGTGCTGGGACTACAGGCGAGAGCCAACGTGCCCCTCCACTCTTAGCAGAAGTTTACTAGGCAAAAGAAAGAAAAGGGCAAAGCTCTCTCTCCTGAGAGAGAGATGCTCCAGTGGAACTTCACGCCGTCAGTGGAGCACACGGGGTTTTACAGACAGGCTTAAGATGTCAGTGTCTGATTTACGGAGAGCTCACAGGTTGGTTGACCAGGTGTGACATTTACACAGTGCATTAGGAAACTGGTCACTCCACCTTAATCTTTCATTATGCAAATGGAGTCCCTGCTTGGCCAGCCAAGTGCACATGGTTGATAAGGAAAGGGGAAGACGGAGCGGCCATGTTGAATGTCTCTAGGCTCAGGTAGCCTTTTCCTATTGGCACAATTGCAGTGATTCACACATGCAAGCTTCCAGCTTGCTTATCTATGTCTACAGGTTGCTTTCACAAGCTGCTCATTGTTAGAAAATAAAATAATTTGGGGGCTGCTTTTCATTAAAAGGAAAACCTTACTATCTGACTAAATAATTTCTTCTTAACTTCTATATCATAATTTTCTGTCAATAAGTATCTTTCCATTTTTTAAACAGTATTTTATTTTTTTTTAATTCACAACAAACTATTTAATTAAGATAGTTAAATTTTACATAATAACTATGCATTTGCATTTATAACATTGGTCTATAATTTCTTTTCCTTCTTTCTCCTTATTCTGTTTTTATGGGATTGTATGAGTCCCAACAAAATAAGTTGGCAATTTGTCCTCCTTTTGATTTTTGTGACTATTTGTTTCATGTTTTTAAAAATTATTTGGAGGGGTGGATTTGTCTCTAAAAATGTTTGGGCATGAGATTTTTTTGAGTCTATTAAAATTTTTCTGTTGCTTTTTTTTTTAATCAAATTTTGCCATTCTCAATTTTCAGAAATGTAACAATTGTGTGTTATTTTAAAATGTATTTTCTACAATCTTTATAACATGCTTTAAAATTTTAATATTTTGATATTCCCTTTATTCTTTATATAATTTTCAAATTTCTCATTCTTTTAATAAATTTTCTACTGGTTCCCTTTTAGTCTTTTCAAATCAAAAAACTTAATTTTATTCAATTTCTCTAAATTTCTTTGTTCTTGATTTTGCTGATCTTTACTTTATGTCTTATGATTTATTTCCTTCTTGTTTAATTATGTTTATGTTGGCAATGTTTTCCCAATTCCTTGAGTTAAATGCTTAGCTCATTTAATTTATTTCTTTTTTTCCAACAAACGCATTTTGTTATAAATCCCTCCGTAATATTGCATTTAGATAATAAGTATTTCCATTGTATTATGTTCTAGACATCATAAGATAACAACATTTCTAATTTTTTGATCTCGAAGGTATTTAGTAATTTTTAAAAAAAGAATTCAGGGGAATATATTTTTGAACCACCTTCCAATTTGTTTTTAACACACACACACACACATGCACACACACACACGCACACACACACACACACACACACACACACACAAATTTGATATATGTGAATGTGCATGTGTCTTTAAAATTAATTTATTTAACCGAATAGTCAGTCCCTCAAGGTAACTATATTCATTATCTCTTTTTACAGAGGAGGAAAGTAAGGCATAGAGAAGTTATATAATTTCTCCATGCTATAGAACTAGGAAATATCAAAGTTAAATCCAATTGAATCTGGTACTTTTCAATATTGATATCCTAAAACAAAATTAACATTGAACAAAAATACAAAGTTTCTCAAAATGAAACTTGATGAAATAATGAATAGGTAACAGTAATGAAATATGATTATGGGAAGAAATAAAAATATCTTCTTAGATGCCTCACACAAAAAACATATAGGCAGCCAATTCTGAATATTTTTGGTAGATACAAAATTAGAAACTGTGTGACCTATTTAATAAATATAAGCATCCAGGGCAACAGATATAGTTAATAACCCATAGTGAGATGTCTTGTTGATTGTTTTTGCTAAGAAGACAAATTTCTAGTAAAATACCAAATCATGTCACCATTTAAATAGTAATGCTAATAATTATATTTTGAGCTCTTACCTCATTGAATGATATAATTTATTTATTTCACATTTCCACTGTGGCTAAAACAAAATTTCTTTGTTTCTATAAGGGCTCTTGATTGACATTTTTGAAATTTTGATTAATAATCAGCTTGAATGGAACAACTTAGATCATATTTTATGGAAGGGATTTTTTGAAACAAACAAACAAACATATTTTCCTTCTATTATGCAGGTATCTGTCTTGGGAAACAAAGCATCTCCTGAATAACACTGTCAGTTAAAATTATACAATTTCCACCAAAAAAAAATAATAATAATAATTTCCATGGATAACTATAAGTTTCTTTTTTCTTTTCTTTTTTTTTATTAGTGGCTGGACTTCAGTACTTGCAATTCTTACTTAATCTGTAATCTCTGAGGTAAATAAATAACTTTAATGTACAATCTTATATGTTTTAGTTTAATATCCTAAGTATACAGATCAGAATACACTTGTGTTTGGCAGATATCAAGAAATTCTAAATTATTTCCATTCCTCACCATGCATATTAACAAATTGCAAAAAGATCATATGTAATAGCTACAAAATTTATTGTAAGTAAAAGCTTTAAATTTGGGTATGAACTCCAAAATAGAAACTATATGAAAATATAAAGTCAGAAGATCAGAGGCTACATGTGTCAAACTTAACACAAGTCTAGAGTTGTGTTAATAATTAGAACTGGAGAATTTTAGCCTTAGAAAAGTGTCTATTCACCTATCCAAAGTNAAAAAAAAAAACAACAACAATAAAACACAAATGTACCTACCAACTTCCCTAAAAGTTTCCAGCTAACATCTTCTAAGCACTAGTGATTGAAAACTTGTTGAGGGAGGAAATTTTCATCATCTAGCTTGCAATGCCAAGAAGAATTTTAACCTAGATAGTCCTCAATAAATAAGCTAGATTGGTAAGAAATATTTACAATACATTTACTTGACCAAAAACTTTTATTTAGAATCTATGAAGAACTTTTACAAATCTATATTGACAAGAAAACAATCAATCAAAAATGGTCAAAAGTCATAAAGAGATACTGGATTAAAACATCAACATGTCAATAAGTGCAATAGTCACCAGGAAATGGCAAATTAAACCAGAATGATGCTGTTTCTCACCCCCTGAAACAGTTAATTCATAAAAGACAGATACTATTAAGTATTGACAACTATACGAAATAAATGAACATCTCATATATTGCTCACGGGAGGATAAAATAATACAATCACGTTAGAGACCTCTTTGACATTTTATTACAAATTTAAACATAAATCTATTCAATGCCTGAGCAATTTAACTACTAGGTTTTATCAAAGAAAAATGGAAACATATATTTATTAAGAGTTATTTATTACAGCCTAAAACTGGAAACACTAAATATCTATAAAGAAGAAAATGTATATATATATTGCAGTTTATTCATACAATGCATGGCCAGGAGCAGAGTAAAACAAGGAAGGTATGTGTGTGTATGCATATAAGTGTGTGTGCATGTGTGTGTGTGTGTTTACATAAATGTGCATATATATAGGGACACACATACAAATATATGATATACATTTATCATGGCTAGCTACATAATTTACAGGTTGCAGAATGGAAATATGAATCCTCTTGTTCAAAAGGCAGAAAAGTGTCATTATCGTGTTGCACAAAGCCAGTATTAAATAAGAGCATGTAGTAGAGTATGTGGAATTACTGAAATTACACAGCTCCTATTTCATAACTGAGCTATTCATATGAATTTTGTTCTTGCCAGAATGATAGAAATGTTCACTAACTCAACTGTATTTATTTCATTTGGTTACAGCCATATTCAACCAATACTTACTACCTTCAGCTTACTGATTTATAAGAACTAATTGAAGGAAAAAGAACTATGGATCGCCCTATCTTTTCAATTCTTTCCCATTCGGTGTCATCATTTTTAGTATAAGATGCTGACTAATAAAGGGAAGCAAGACTCTGAAGAAAGGATACATTAGGGTTCCTTGGTTGCCTGTGTTTCATAAAATGCCATTGCCTACTTTCGGTGTTGGAAGCAAGCTCTTGTTCAAACAAAAGTGTGACCTCTTCAAGCTGTCAGCATTCCCACTTGCTCAGTCACAGACATAACATGCTTCTCCTGTACCACTTTGATTATTGTTGAACTCCCATGTATTGCAGCTCTACCAGAACTCTGTGCTGATGGAGCATCACAAAAGCTAAATGTGAATGGAGTGGCAAGGAAAGACAGCAAACATACCTATTTTATGTTTCTCTTTTGCTAATGTGCGTGCTTCATTGTCCCATTGGACTTAATTTACAAATCACAAGTTCAAAGATGAAATTATCCACGATTTTCAAGATGGCAACAGCAGAAACTGAAACCAAACATAGGTCCTTCTGAACCTGGGACCATTTGAGACTATACATGTGGCATATGCAGAAACCAGCCCTTATCAGTGAATAGATAGATAGATGATAGAGAAATATAGAGATAGATGATAGATAGAGTGATTGATCTGCCCAAGTCTCATACTGAATTGTAATTACCAATGTTGGAGGTGGGGGCTGGTGGGAGGTATTTGGATCCTGGGGACAGAATTCCCCCTTGCTGTTCTCCTAATAGTGAGTTCTCACGAGATGTGGTGGTTTAAAATTGTGTAGCACCCCCCACTTTCCTCTCTTCCTCCTTCCCTGGCCATGAAAGACGTGACTTCATCTTTATCTTTTGCTATCTTTGTAAGTTTCCCAGCCATGCTTCCTATACAGCCTGTGGAATGCCAAGCCAATTAAACCTCTTTATAAATTACCCAGTCTCAGGTAGTTCTTTATAGTAGTGCAATAGACTAATACAAAAGGCAAAAGAAACTTCAGAGGAGAAACATGATGAGAAGTAATCAAAATCTGAATATATCTTCATGAGACAAAAGAGTTTTGATGTGGGCTTTTTGAGGAAAAGATAAATCAAAAATGACTCAAGATTTTTGGCCTTAGAAACTAGAAAAGTTGAGTTATTATGTAATGAAATGGCAATGACTACAGGAGGAGGTGGTTTGAGAGATGAGAGAGATCAGAAGTGCAATTTTGGATGTACTAAGTTTAAGTGCCCATTATACATCCAAGTGTAAATGTCAATTAGGCAGTTGGATATGTGAGTGTGGAGAGCAGAGAAGACATCTGAGCTGGAGATTTAATTTGAGAGTAGTCAACGTACTGGTGACATGATATTTAAAGCCATGAGAAGTGAGAAAAGCTAATGCAAGAAGTAAGTGTAGATGGATAAGAGAAAGGTGTGAGGACTGAGCCTTGGATGACTTCACTATTTAGAGATTAAAGAAATGACGTGTGACCTACAATGGAAGCTTCAAAATTAACTTTGGCAAATGACTTAATCTCTCCAAATGTTTTTCATTTAACTGTGAAATAAGGATATTGACAACTACCACTTAGGGTTGCTAGAAAATAAAAGACACAAATTTTAATTATCTAAAATATCCAGAATACACAACAAGATTGCCTTCTCACTGTAAGTGCAGTGTCTCTCTTCTCCAGTTCATTTCCCATCCTTTCCTCAAAGGTCTCGAAACAAACAAACAAATACAAAAACTTGATTATTTTATTTATTTATTTATTTGTGTTACTTCTATTTGTTTTCTTAATGTTTTTCATTACTGGTCAATTGCCCAAGACAGGAAACATGATTTATTTCTCTTGGTAAGTACATTAAACACATTGCCTCACAATGAGAGTTTTTTTTTTTTTTCTTTTTCAAATAATAATTATACTCTCAGAAGTAATGTGACTTCACAGTTCTTAAGAAGTCAGGACAATCAGGAATCTGACCTGTAAGAAATACATTTTACATTTCTTATAGTTATGTTTTCTTTAACTTGGTGAACTAAAAATAATTTGAGAATGAATTTTTCATATTTTTCTTCAGAGCTAAGAAGAGTAACAGTGAAAATTTTAAATATGATAGCACCCATGGGAAATAAGTAGCTCTTCTAACCTACTCTAAGATCTAAGTCGAAAACTAAATGTTCTCTGGCATTCTGTAAGACTTTTAAAATGTCAAGATAGCCTCCACTTCGATTATTCATAAATTTGAAGTGCCTCCATTAACATTCAAGCTTGCAAAGTACCTCTCTCTGGTTTTAGTGGAAAAACAGAACCTTTTACATGAATGATAACTTATATACAATTATGTTAAAGGGCTTTAACTGAACCCAGGGAGGAAAAAAAAAATGTTACATCTAACCCTATTCAAAGCTACCAAGCCTCTGATTTGGGTTATATATAGCCAAGTCAAAAAATCACATAAATTTCAGCTAAATCATTTTCCTTTCTTACACAGCTTTTCTCAATGGCTAGCCACCGAAAATATGCAAAAGGTCCTAAAATGGAATACTGAAAAATTGACCCTGATGTTTAGTTCAGTGGTTGACTTAAAGAGGTATTCTCTCAAAGAGTATGAAACTGAGAAGTACTGGCCATTCTAGGGATGATGTCAGAACACAAACTGGAAAAGAAGAAACCACTCTGAATATACTAAACAAGAGGGAATGAAATGCAAGGAACCAGCTAGACTGATGATGAAACACTCCAGAAAACAACCAGTGAACAGGAGACAATGAGGTCACCTAGAGATTAACAATAGGAAACTCCTGCATTTTCCACCACTAAACTAAAGGGACAAAGTAAGTAGGTGGTTTTACTAGGGACAAAAGACCAGGATTATCTAGTGGAATCTGGGGCCATGTTCACATTGACTTGCCAGCACATTCTTTCTATATAGGACAGTGATTATAAAATTGTATGTACATAAAAGTTACATGAGCAATTGCTTAAAATGCAGGTTTCCAGTACTCACCGCCAGAGATTCTGTTTCAGTAGAATCTGATGTAGCAGTATTAATCCCAGGAACATGTAAAACAAATACTCTTGGTGATTTTAATATATGCGGCCCCTGGGTCACATTTGAAAGTGCATCGTTAAGGAGTGATTTTCACGGAAGGCCAAATTATAGCAAAACTGCTATTTGAAAAGAAATCAGCCAAATGTGGGAAGTGATGGAATTAGAAAATGTTCTGAATGCATTAATTTTATGCTTCCATTAATGCCTGGCTCTTCCATTGCTTTTCTCAGACTCCACGCTGATCACATTCTACCTCTCTCAAATGAAACATTTGAACTTAAATGTATATAATAATTAAGATTGCAAGTGATAGAGACAGATTCAAGTTGCCTCAGGATTTTGTATTAAGTTACTGAGCAGTAAAATGAGGAAAAAAAAAAAACTATTTTAAATGATGGCACAGCTGCTCCTGTGCTCCTGTGAAACTGAGATTGTAAACTATTATTCAGGACATTATAGTTAACATCACTTCACCCAATAGAAGGTCTCACGACCTAGTCTTTCTTACACTCTCAGATACATGAGGTTTTGCACCTCTACTTCCATAGTCACTCTTATGACTCAGGTTTCTTATTACTTCCTTCTTTTTGTGTGTCTTTTTCTCTCTAATTCCACATCCTTCTCAAATGATTCATTCATTGCTAACTCTGAACTTAAAGTTATTTATCTCTTTACATTCAAAGCTCCCCAAAAATGTTGTAATCAAGTAAATGAAATAATGAGATAGTATCCTATATGGAGCCTCTATTGAGCAGAGGTCTCAGATTTGTTTAGGCTCTTCAGCAAGAATCATATTTCAGTCCTGCTTTAAGACTGCATTGCTTATTATTTCTTCACATGTTATTAATGGACAAACACTCAAGTAATTTCAGCACAGGACTAATTTTACCAATGTAATTTTGAAGTTTTTTTCTAAAGTCCATCTTAAAATTATGAATACTTCACTATTAAACGCATGTGCTCACCAGATATTCACTACTGAAAATGAATTATCTACTACTTAAATATTTCTACTAAAGATGTTTTCTCACTATGATTTGTTTGCCTAATCTAACATCGAAGATCATTTATTATTCCAAGGATCTTCCTTAAGATGTTAGCAACTGCTTTACTAAAACATTAATTAACACATACCAGTGGTGTCTGAAAGACATGTAGAATATGTATAATCATATATTCTTTCTCCAATAGAATAGCTACCCAAATATTTAAAAGCATCTGTTACGGCTATAAGTCTTTTTTTTTTTTTTTTTTGAGGGGAAGGTGGGGAGGACAGAGCCTTGCTCTGTCACCCAGGTTGGAATGCAGTGACATGATCATGGTTCATTGCAGCCTCGACCTCCTGGCCTCAAGCAATCCTCCCACTTCAGCCTCCCAATTAGCTAGGACTACAAGAATACTCCACCACACCCAGCTAATTTTTATTTTTATTTTGTAGGGATGGGGGTCTCACTATGTTGCCCAGGCTAATCTCAAAGTCTGGCAATCCCCCAAACTCAGCCTCCCAAAACATTGGTAATACAGGCATAAGCCATTGCACCCAGCTCTCTTAAGTTTTTTATCTCCAGGATAAATTCACCAAGTTCCTTTAATCTTTCCTCATCAGTCAGAGTTTTCAGACACTTCTGTTCTGAATATACACTTATTTGCTAATAACTCTGTTACCCTGCGGTGTACAGTATTAGAGAAAATATTTCAAGTGTGAATGCCTAGTAGATGGGATGACTAACATTCTTTACATGGACATGATATTTGATTAATACAACTTAATACCATGTCATTAACAATATTGTTAGTGGCATGATCAGGATGCGGACACATAACTGAATTCGTCATGCTCAACAAAACACAAGACTTTACTATGATAGTACCTTTGTACTAGTTAGTCATTACCTACACAATGATTGTTTTATCATTACTAATAAAGGCATAAATTGGCATTTGTTCCTTTAAAATTTTATAATATTATATTTTATTCTATTAATTTTTGTAAGAATGATCTGAAATTTTAAATCATTTAATTTTAGAACAAAAAAATATGTTTTCATCTGCAGAGCCAAAACAACCAGAATTGACAAGAGAATCTCTATAGTCCAGAGTTATTTGAACTGCCCTATACATCAATTCTGTAGTTCTCCAATTCTATACAGGGGTTATCTAAATATCATAACTGTAACTAATGAAACTAGTTTGGTTTCCAGTTAGCATTCACAGCAACATGCATGAGTCTGGAGGAGGACATTATGTTAAGTAAAAAAGTCAGATACAGATGGATAAATACTGTATGTTCCCATCCATATGTTGAAGCTAAAAAGAAAAATTTTCTTCATAGAAGTGAAGAATATTATTGTTGTTTTAGAGGCTGGAAAGAGTCGAGGGAGAGGAAGATAGGGAGAGGATGATTAACAGTCAAAGCCATAACTAGATGGGAGGAGTATGTTCTATGTTCTGTAGCACTAGGGTGAACAGCTGTAACAATACTTTATTGTGTATTTTTATAAGCTAAAATAGAGGATTTTGAATATTCACAACACTAAGAAACAATAAATATTTATGGTGATAAATATGCCAATTACCCTAATTTAAGTATTACACATTGTACATGTGAATCAAATATCCCTCTGTATCTTATTAATATACAGCAAAATAATGGAACAGAATACATGACTCTTGGAACCACAAAATATATATTCTACCATATATCTGGATCACAACAAATGAATGGATAAACATATAGGGCACATAAGCTAATAGTAGCAGCCTTAAAAAGTAAGGACATTCTGAGGCATGCTAAAACATAGATTAATCTTGAAAACATTATGCTAATAAGTGAAATAAGCCAGTCACAAAAGACAAATAATGTACAATTCTATTCATATGAAGTACTTAAAGACATCAAATCCATGGAGACAGAAAGTAGATAAAGATTGCCAGGGGCTAAGGGTAGCAGGTAATGGGGAGTTGTTTAATGAGTACAGTGCTTTAGTTTTGCTAGATGAAAAATAATCTGTGGATGGATAATGATGGTGATGGTTGCACAACAACATCAATTTACTTAATGCTACTGAACTGTGCAATAAAAATGGTAAAAATGATAAATTTCATGTTACATATTTTTTACCAGAGTTTTCAAATATACTGTATTAGACACTGGCCTGGACAAATAATTTTGAATAGTATCTCAAAGGCAAATGCAACAAAATCAAAAATAAACAAATAGGATTTAATTAAACAAAAGAGCTTCTAGACAGCCAAAAAAGCTCTAAAAAAAAAAAAACCAAACAGACAACCTACAGAATGGGAATAGATATTTACAAAATATACGTACAACAAAGGTTAGTATTCAAATCTATAAAGAAGTTAAATAACTCAACAAAAAGAAAAATTCTGTTAAAATGTGTGGTAAAAGATATAAAGAGACATTTCTCAAAAGGCATGCATACGGCCAACAAACATATTTAAAAATGCTCAACATCACTAATCATCAAAGAACTGCACATCAAACCACAGTGAACTACTAACTCACACCAGTCAGAATGGCAGTTATTACAAAGTCAAAAAATAGCAGATGTTGGCAAGGCTGTGGAGAAAAGGGAATGCTCAAACCCTTCCGATGGGAATGTAAATTAGTTCAGCCAATGGGGAAAATAGTGTAGAGATTTATCAAATAATTAAAAATAGAACTACCATTAGACCCAGCAACTTCACTACTGGGCATATACTCAGAGAAAAATAAATTATTCTACCAAAAAGATACATCCACTTGTATGTTCATTGCAGCACCATTCACAATAGTAACAACATGGAATCAACGTAGGTGACCTTCAGTGGGGTGACGGATAAAGAAAACTTGGTACATATACATAATGGTTTACTATGCAGCCATAAGAAAGAACAAAATCATGTCCTTTGCAGAAACATGGATACTGCTGATGGCTGTTATCCTAAGTAAACTAATGCAGAAATCAAAAACCAAATACTACATGTTCTCATTTATAAGTGGAGCTAAATCTTGAGTTCATATGAACATAAATAGGGAACATTAGACACAGGGACTCCAAACAGAAGGAGGGAGTGAAAGAGGCAAGGGCTTAAAAACTTCCTATTGAGTACTATATTCACTATTTGACTATGGGATGGGAGCCCAAATTCAGTGAGATAAAAGAGAATGCTAAAAACAATACAAAAAAGAAAAATAAGAAAACAAATTCAGAAAATAAATGGGAAATAACCAAAGGGATAGATATTATTAAAAGAATAAAACAGAAATTCTGGAACTAAATAATTCATTCAATGACATATCAAATATATTTTTAACCATCAACAAGAGATGATATCAGTCAGAAGAAATAATTTCAGAATGTGAAGACAGGTCTTTGGAAATAATCCAGTCAGACAAAAATGGAGACCTGAGAATCATGCCATCCCTGACTAACACAGCTGGCTCTTATACATACCACCAGGGTGCCAGAGGACAAGACATTCGGCCTGGCTTTGCAACTCCTTTGTGCCAAAGCATGCTGTCCAAGAGCCTTGGAATTGCCCGGCCCAGGCTACTACTGAGAAAAAAGAAATAAAAAATTTTTTAAAGAATCAAAAAGAATGAATAAAGACTACATGAAATATAGGACATCATAAAGCAGCCAAATGTTTGAATTTGTGGAGTCTCAGAGGCAAAAAGAAATAAATGGTGTTAGAAAACATTTTTTAAAATAGATTAAAAGCTTACCAAGTCTAGCAAGAGATTTAGACATCCAGATACAGAAGGCTCACAGACCCCCTGAATGGATACAATGCAAAAAGGTCTTCTCCATGGAACATCATAGTCAAACTGTCAAAAGTCAAAAACAAGGACAGAATGCTAAAAACAGCAAAAGAAAAGCACCTAGCCATCTATAAAGAAATCCTCATTAGATTAACAGTGGCTTTCTCAGCAGAAACATTACAGTCCAGGAAAGAATGAGATGACATATTTAAAATGCTAAAAGAAACAACTGGCAGTCAAGAATAGTATATTCAGCAAAATTATTCTTCATGAATGAAGAATAAATAAAGTTTTTTTCAGACAAGCGAAGGCTGAAGTAATTCATTACCAATAAACCAGCTGTACTAGAAATGTTTGAGGGAGTCCTACATCTGGAATTGAAAAAATGGTATCTACTATGAAAAAAACACATGAAAATATTTTTTAAACACTGGTTTTTAAAAAAATTTAAAAACCAGTGGTGTTAAAAATATTTTTAAACACACAAGCAAGAAAGAGAAAAGACTCTAATGTTAGCATTACAGAATTACTAACTCACAATAAGAAACAATAAAAGAGAAAAATGATATATAAAACCACTAGAAATCAATTAATAAACTGCAAGAAATAGGCTATCAGAGAGCAATAACCTTGAAAATAAACAGGTTAAACTTGCCACTTTAAAGATAGATTGGATGAATGAATTGACAACCACGACTTAACAATATGCTGCCTACAAAACACATCCCACTTGAAAGATATGTATGGAGAGAAAACAAAAAGATGGAAACAGGTATTTAATGCAAACAAACACCAAAAGCCAGCAGGAATATACTTATATCAAATGAAACAGACTTTAAGACAAAAGCAGTTAAAAAAAGTAGAAGAAGATCATTATACAACAATAAAGAGATCAATTCAGCAATAGGTTATAACAATTCTAAACATATATTCACCCAACACCAGAATACCCCGATACATAAAGCAAATATTACCAAATTTAAAGGGAGAGGTAGACTCCAATATAGTAATAGTGAGAGAGTTCAACAGCTCATTCTCAGCACTAGACAGATTATCTCGGCAGAAAATTAAGAGTGATACATTGGACTTAAACTGAACCTTAAACCAAACAGACATTTACAAAACATATTATAAAGCAGCTATAGAATACACATTTTTCTCATCAGCACATGGGATATTCTCCAGGATATAAAATATGTTAAGCCATGAAACAAGTCTCAACAAACTTTAAAAATCAAATCAAGCATCTTTTCAGATCACAGTGCAATAAAACTATAAATCAATAATAAGAGAAATTTTGAAAGCTGTACAAATGCATGGAAATTAAAGCATATGTTCCTGAATGACTATTAGATCATGTAAGAAATTAAGGAGATAATTTTTTTAAATTCTTGAAACAAATGATAATTGAAACAACATAGGAAAACCTATGGGATACTGTAAGAGGAGCGTTAAGAGGAAAATTTATAGCAATAAGAACAATCAAAAAAGTAGAAAATTTTAAAATAAACAATCTAAGAGTATACCTCAAGGAGCTAAAAAGCAAGAATAAACCATAGCCCAAATTAGTAGAAGGAAAGAAATAATAAAGATTAGCACAGAACTAAATCCAAAAAAGACTAAAATAACAGAAGTTTATTAAAATGAAAAGTTGGTTTTTTGAAAAGATAGACAAAACCAATAAACCACTTGCTATACTAAGCAAGAGAGAGAGAGAGAGATCCAAATAAACAAAATTGGAAATGAAAAAGAGACATTACAAGCGATACCACAGAAATACAAAAGTCGTTTAAATATCACTATGAACAACAGTATGCTAACAAACTGGAAAACCTAGAAGTGGATAAATTCCTGGGCACATACAATCTACTATGATTGAACAAGGAAGAAATAGAAAACCTGAACAGACTGATAATAAGTAATGAGATTGAATTGGCAATAAAAAGTTTTCAACATAGAAGGGTTCAGGACTGAATGGCTTCACTGACAAATTTTACCAAACTTTCAAAGAACAAAGACCAATTATTCTCAAACTATTCTAAAACATTGAAAAAGAGAAGATTTGTCCTGGCTTATTCTACAAGGCCAGCATTTCTATACACCAGTAATGATCCAGCTGAGGACCATTTCCAGAAACCAATTCTATTTATAATAGCTTAAAAAACAAAACAAAACAAAAAAACTGGGAATAAGTTAACCAAGGACATGAAAGGTCTCTACAAGAAATGCTATAAAACTAGTGAAATTGAAGAGAATAAAACAAAAAAAAATACATCTCATGCTCATGGATCAGATGGATTAAGATTGTTAAAATGATCATACTGCCTACAGAAATCTACAGATTTAAATGCAATTCCTATTAAAATACCAATGCCACATGGAAATAGAAATTCTAAAATTTGTAAAGAATCAAACAAGAGCCCAAATAGTCAAAGTAATCCTGAGGAGGGGGGGAAGTTGCATATATTATGCTAACCAACTTCGAAGTATATTACAAGACTATAGAAACCAAAACAACATAGCACTGGTATAAAAACTGACAAATACATAGAGATCAATGGAATCAATATAGGGTCTAGAAATAAATATACTTAATTACAGTGAACTATTTTTTTTTATTTTTTTTTTTTTACAAAGATGCCAAGCACATGCATTGGGGAAAGGACACTCCCTTCAATAAATGGTACTGGCAAAATTGGACATCTTTGGGTAGAAAAATAAAACTAAACCCTTATCTTTCACCATATACAAAAGTCAACTCAAAATAAATTAAATATTCAAATGTAAGTCCTGAAATTATACAATGACAAGAAGAAAACATATAGGGAAAAAACTTCAGGACATTGGCTTAGGCAAAGATTTTTTGGCTAAGGTCACAAAAGCATAGACATCAAAAGCAAAATAGACAAATGAGACTTTATTAAACTAAAAAGTTTATGTGCAACAAAGGAAACAGCAGAGTGAAGAGACAACATGTGGAATGGGAGAAAGTATTTCCAAACTGTTTCTCGAATAAGAGACTAATATCCAGAATATATAAGAAACTCAATAATTCCTATAAACATTTTAAAATGGGTAAAGAACATGAATAGACATATTTTTAAAAGAAGGATGTTTTGGCAGAGTGTAGGGGCCCACACTGGTAATCCTGGCACTTTGGGAGGCTGAGGTGTGTAGATCACTTGAGGCTAGGACTTGGAGACCAGCCTGACCAACATGGCCCAACCCTGCCTCTACCAAAAATACAAAAATTAGGCAGGCTTGGTGATACAGGCTATTTAGGAATTCCAGCTATTTAGGAATCTGATACATGAGAATCTCTTCAACCTGGTAGATGGAGGTTGTAGTGAGCTGAGATCACACCACTGCATTCCAGATGGGGTAACAGAGCAAGACTCTCTCTCTGTCTCTCTTAAAAAAAAAAAAAGAAAAAGGAAAAGAAGATTGTGTGAGGTCATTCTTAAATTGCTATAAAGAAATACCTCAGACTTGGCAATTTATAAAGAAAATAAGTTTAATTGGCTCATGACTCTGTGGACTATATAAGCATGAGACTGTCATCTGCTCAGCTTCTTGGGAGGCCTCAGGGAGCTTTTAATCATGGTGGAAGGTAAAGAAGGAAGAAGAGCAGCAACATATGATATTATGGCAAGAGGAGGAGCAAAAGAGAGAGAGGGTTAAATGCCAAACACTAGCCTGAACTCACTCATCACTAAGGGGATAATATTAAGCCACTCATGGGGAATACACTCCCATGATCCAAATCTCTCTCACAAGGTCCCACCTCCAACACAGGGGGTTACAACACTGGGGGTTAGCATGAAATTTTGTAGGAACATAGATCCAAGCCATATCAAAGATGTACAAATGGCCAAGAAGTATATCAAAAAATGCCCAACATCATTAGTCATCAGTGAAATGCAAACCAAAACCACAATGAGATATCATCTTACCCCAGTTAGAATGGTTATCATTAAAAAGTCAAAAAACGGATGCTGGTGAGAGAACAGAGGAAAGGGAACTCATACACTGTTGGCAGGAATGTAAAATAGTAAAGCCACTATGGAAAACAGTGTGGATATTTCTCAAAAAAACTGAAGATAGAACTACCATACAACCCAGCAACCACACTATTATTTATCAAAAAAAATTATAAAAAGGGATACTTGCACTCACATATTTATTGAAGCACTATTCACAATATCAAAGATATGAAATCAAACCAAGTGTCTATCAAGGAATAAACAGATAAAGAAAATATGGTATTTCTACACATTGAAATACCATTTAGTTGTAAAAAACAAAATCATGTCAATTAAAGCAGCATGGATGGGTCTGGAGGATCATTATGTTAAATGAAAAAAGCTGAGCACATAAAGACAAATATGTCATGTTGTTAGTATATGTGAGAGCTAGAAAAGTTAATATCATTGAGGTAGAGAATAGAATGATAGACACCAGAGACTGGTAAGGATGTGTAGGTACAGAGGCAATGGAGAGAGGCTGGTTAATGGGTACAAGCATATAGGTAGTTTGAAGATATAAGTTCCAATATTTATAATAGAGTAGGATGATTATAATTAGATACACTGTATTGTATATTTCAAAGTAGCTAGAATAATGGATTGAAATCTTCCCAACACATAGAAATGATGCATGGGTAATGGATACTCCAAATTCCCTGACTTGATCATCACATATCCAATGAATGTATGAAATAATCACATATACTCCATAAATCTGTGAAATATGTACATCAATAAAAATAAACAATGAGCATATTTCAACATAACAATTTATCTTTCAGCAGAAAAAGAGCACATGACAAAATTTAAAAAATGGTTATTAGCAAAATAGTAATAGAAGAAACTTCCCTGTCCAATAAAGAGCATCTGTATAAAATTCACAGGTAACATCATCCCTACTGGTGAAACACTGAAGGCATTCCACTTAAAAGCAGAAAGAAATCAAGGATGTTCATCTCATTTCTGCTCAATATTGTATTGGAATGTATAGCCAGTCTAATAAGTCAAAAAAAGTAATAAAATGCATCTAAATTGGAAAGGAATAAATAAAACTGTTTGTAGACAAAATGATTGTATACCTCTAAGATGAGTAAAATAATGAATGAAATCTCCAAAGAAGCTACTAGAACTAAGAAGTGATATTGTTAAGGTTGAAGAATAAAAAATTAATTTTAAAAAATCAATTTTATGTACTAGCCTCAAACAATTGGAAAATAAATTAAAACTGAAATGGAAACTATGTATCTAATAACATCCAGGTATAAAACTGTAACATCTACTTACATAATAATATTTTAGTTTATTATGACAAAGTATATTTACTGAAATTTTGGTGTTAAAACTTGAAATGGAAAGTTTCTGACAAGAGATAATTAAGCAAGATATGTGAAATAATGCACTTAAAAGTGCAAAATATTTCTGGAAGAAATTATAGAAGTTGTAAATTATTTGATTTTTGTGGATACATAGTAGGCATCTCTATTCATGGGGTACATGAGATCTTTTGATACAGGCATGCAATATGTAATGATCACAGCACAGAAATGGGGTATTTATCCCCACATGCATTTATTCTTTCTATTACAAAGAATTCAATTACAATTTTTTAGTTATTTTTAAATGTACAATTAAATTATTATTGATTATAGTCACCCTGTTGTACTATTAAATACTAGGTCTTAGTCATGGTTTCTAACACATTTTTTGTACCCATTAATCATCTCCACCTACTACCCACATCCTCACTACCCTTTCAAGCCTCTCATAACCCTCATTCTACTCTCTGTTTCCATGAGTTCAATTCTTTTGATTTTTACATCCCACAAATGAGAATGTGTGATGTTTCTCTTCCTGTGCCTGGCTGTTTTATCTAACATAATGACCTCCAGTTGAATCCATGTTGATGCAAATGACAAAAATCTCATATTTTTTTGGATGAATAGTACTGTTTTCTATATGTACCACATTTTCTTTATCCAGTCATCTGTTGATGGACACTTGGGTTGCTTCCAAATCTTGGCTATTGTGAACAGTGCTGTAGCAAATATGGGAGTGCAGATATCTCTTTGATATACTCATTTTCCTTCTTTTGGGTATCTCCCCAGCAGTGGGATTCCTGAATCATATGGTATCTCTATTTTTAGTTTTCTGAGTACTCTCCAAACTGTTCTCCATAATGGTTATGCTAATTTGTATTGCCACCAACTGCATATTAGAGTTCTATTTTCTCTGCATCCTCATCAGTATTTGTTATTGCTTGTCTTTGGATATAAGCCATTTTAACTGGTGTGAGATATGTTATTGTTGTTTTAATTTGCATTCTTCTGATGATCAGTGATGCTGGATGTCTTTTCATGAGCCTGTTTGCCATTTGTATGTATTCTTTCCAGAAATGTCTATTCAAATCTTTGGACAATTTTAAAAATCAGATTATTAGATTTTTGCCTATAGAGTTGTTTATGCTCCTTATATATTCCTGTTATTAATTCCTTGCCAGATGGATAGTTTACAAATATTTTCTGACATTCTGTGTGATATGATTTGGATTCATGTCCAAATCTCTTGTCCAATAGAAATCCCTAGTGTTCAAGGTAGGGCCTGGTGGCATGTGATTAGATCATGGGAGCAGTTCTCATGAATGATTTAGCACCATCTCCTTGGTGCTACATTCTCATGATATTGTAGTGAGTGAGTTCTCATGAGATCTGGTTGTTTAAAAGTATGTAGCACCTTCCTCTCTCCCCCACGCCGTCACCTTGTTCTGGCCATGTAGAGTGCCTTCTCCCTCTTTGTCTTCTGCCACGAATGTAAGTTTCTTTCCTAAAGGCTCTCCACAGCCAAGCAGATGATGTCAGCTGCTGGTGAGTCTAACAGTCTGTGGTCTGCAGGATGGTGGCCCTGTTCTCACAGTTTTATTAAGGAATGCCCCAGTTGGGACTCTGAGTGGAGGCTTCAATCTCACATTTTCCCTCCACACTTTCCCAGTAGAGGTTCTCAATGAGGGCTTTGCCCCTGCAGCAGACATCTGCCTGGACATCCAGTCATTTCTATACAACCTCTGAAATCCAGTGTGTGTTTTTGGGACCTTTGCTGAAAATGAGTTTACTGTACGTGTGTGGATTTGTTTCTGGATTCTCTTTCCTGTTACATTGGTCTGTGTCTCTTTTATGCCATTTACATGCTGTTTTGTTTTCTATAGCTCTGTAGTATAACTTGAAGTCAGGTAATGTGACTCCTCAAATTTTGTTCTAATTACTTAGGTTAATTTTGGCTATTATGGGTCTTTTGTGGTTCAATAATTTTTTTTTTTAATTTCTAATTTTGTAAAGAATGTCTTTGGTAGAGATTGCATTGACTCTTTAGACTGCTTTGGGTAGTATGGTCATTTTAACAACATTGATTTTTCTAATCTATGAACAGGGATTTTTTTTGGTGTCCTCTTCAAATTCTTTTATCACTGTTTTTTAGTTTTTATTGTAGAGATCTTTCCCTTATATGATTAATTCCTAGGTATTTAATTTGATTGTGGTGGTGATTGTAAATGGGATTACATTTTTATTTACTTTTCTGATTGCTCACTGTTGGCATATAGAAATGCTACTTAGTTTTATATGTTGATTTTGTGTTCTGCAACTTTATCAAATTTTATCAGTTCTAATTTACTTTGTGTGTGTGTGTGTGTGTCATCTTTAGGCTTTTCCAAATACAGGATCATATCATCTGCAAACAAGGATAATTTGATTTCTTTCTTTCTAATTTAAATGCCGTTTGTATTTTTCTCTTGTCTAATTGCTATAGCTAGGACTTCTGATACTACATTGAATAGCAGTGGTGAAAGTGGGCATACTCATCATGTTGGGCATACTCATCACGTTCCAGATCTTAGAGAAATGATTTTCATTTTTTCCCCATTCAGTATAGTACTAGTGGTGGGTCCGTCATATATGACTTTTATTATGTTGAGGTATGTCCCTTCTATACATAGATTTTTTTTAGCAATTTTATCCTCAAGGGATGTTGATTTTTAACATGCTTTTTCAGCATCAATTTAAATAATGACACGGTTTTTGTCCTTCATTCTGTTGATATGATACATCACATTGATTGATTTGTCTATGTTGAACCATCCTTGCATCTATGGGATAAATTCAACTTGGTCATGATGAATGATATTTTTAATGTATTATTGAATTTGGTTTGCTAATATTTTGTTAAGTATTTTGGCATCAATTTTTATTAGGGAAATTGGCCTATAGTTTTCTTTTTTTGACGTGTCTTTGTCTGGTTTTGCTGTCAGGGTAATACCAGCCTCACATAATGAGTTTGTAAGTATTCCTTCCTCCTCTATTTTTTGAAATAGTTTCAATAGGATTGGAATTAGTGCTTCTTTAAATGTTTTATATAATTCAGAAGTAAAGCCATCCTGGGCTTCTCTTTACTGGGAGAGTTTTTCTTATTATTTCAGTTTCATTAATTATTATTGATCTGCTCAGGTTTTGGATTTCTTTATGGTTCAGTCTGGGTAGTTGTATAGTAGATAGGAAACTTGGTAGGTAGGAACTTGTTCATTTCTTCTAGATTTTCCAGTTTATGATATATAGTGTTCATAGTAGCCCTTAATGATCCTTTGAATTTCTGCAATATCAGTTGTAATGTAGTCTTCTCATCTCTTATTTTATTCACTTGGATCTTCTCTCTTTTTTCATAGTCTGACTAAAGATGTGTCCATTTTGTCTAACTTTTCTAAAAACCAATTTGTTTTATTGGCTTTTTGTATTGCTTTGTTCATTTCAATTTCATTTGTTTCTGCCCTGCTCTTTATAATTTCTTTTTTCTACTAGTTTTGGGTTTGGTTTTCTTTTGCTTTTCTAATTCTTTAAGATACGTCATTAGGTTGTTTATTTGAGGTTTGTTTTTTATTGATGTAGGCACTTAAGTCTATATACTTACTTCTTAGTCCAGCTGTTTCTATATCCTATAGGTTTTTGCGTGTTGTGTGAAGTGATATCATCTGTTTCAAAATTTTTTTCAAAAAATTTTTTAAAAAATTTCTTCATTGACCCATTAGCCATTCAGGAACATATTGTTTAATTTCCATGTATTTGTATAGTTTTCCAAATCCCTCTTGTTATTGATTTCTAGTTTTATTTCACTGTGGTCAGAGAAGAAGATACTTTATATTATTCTGGTTTTTCTGAATGCTTTAAGATTTCTTTTCTGACCTAACAATGTTGAGAGATATAGTTAAAATAACTTAAATTTTTATAATCTTTTACTAATTGACCCATTTATGAATATAGTGACCTTCTTTGTCAATTCATCATAGTTTTTGTCTCCTTTTTCAGGCAAAAAAAACCCTTAAATGTGTCCTTTTGAGGCTATTTTCTGGATCTCATAGGCATGCTTTATTGTTTTTTATTCTTTTGACTCCTCTGACTCTGGATTTTCAAATAGCCTGTCTCCAAGCTCACTAATTCCTTTTTTCTGCTTGATCAATTCTACTATCAAAATATTCTGATGTATTTTTCAGTATGTCAGTTGTATTTTTCATAATTAAATTTCAGAATGTCAATTTGCAATTTTCTAGAATTTCTGCTTCTTTTAATTTCAATCTCTTTGCAAAATCTATCTGATTAAGTTCCAAATTTCTTCCCTGTGTTATATTGAATTTCTATGAGTTTCCTTAAAACAGTTATTTTGAATTGTCTGTCTAAAAGGTCATATATCTGTTTCTTCAGTATATGTTGCTGGTGCTTTATTTAGTACATTTGTTCAGGTCATGTTTTCCTGGATGGCCTTTATGCTTGTAGATGTTCATCTGTGCCTGGACATTGAAGTGTTAGGTATTTATTTCAGACTTCACATTCTGGGCTTTTATATACATCCTTCTTAGGAAGGCTTTTCACATATTCAGAAGGACTTGGATGTTGTAATCTAAGATGTTTCTGCTTTAGGTGATACCCCAAGCCAACTAATTCCATGGTTCTTGCAGAATTGTAGAGGTACCACCTTGTATTGAACAGGATCTGGATGAAGTTTTGGGATTATCAGGCAGAAACTCACTCTTTATCTTAACTTCCTCCCAAACAAAGTCTCAATCTATTCTGGGCCACCTGGAGCCTGAGGTGAAATGACACATGCATGCCTGTGGCCACCACAAGTAGGGCTATGTTGGGTCAGACCTGAAACTTGCACAGTGCTGGGTCTCACCCAAGGCCTGCTTAACCAATCCCTGGCTACCGCCTATGTTCACTCAAAACCTTGCAGCTCTGCCATCAGCAGGTGGTAAAGACAGCTATGCCTGTGTCTTTTCTTCTATGATGACAAATTCCGCCAGGCTCCAGGCAGGTCTAAAAATTCTGAGAGCCAAGAACTAGAACTACAGCCAAAACCTTAGAAATTTTCCTAGTATTCTATTGTACTGTGGCTAAGCTGTTACTCAAATCACAAGATACAGTTACTCCCGCTCTTCCCTCCCCTTTTTAAAGGCAGAGGAGCATCACTCATGGTCACTGCCACCACAAGCCCACAGGGAGTACTGCCAAACTACTGCTAATGCCCTTTAACCCTTTTTCCGTTTAGAAAAAAAAAGGAAGCTCTCTGCCAGAGCTCATTTAACTTTACATAAATGTGATCTTTGAGGCTGAAGCAAATCTGACTGATTTTCAATGTAAAAATAAAACATAAAAAATGTTCTTGAAGTTATTTCTAAACAGAACTCGCATCAGAACCATCTGAATCATCAGAATCTTCTATTTTGGAAAAATCAGATTCATCCAATGAATCTTCAGCCAACAACTGGTCGAGAAAGATGTTAACATCACACATAGGAATACTACATTTTATAGGATTTGACATTTTCAGCAATCGAGAATTACTATATTTTGTAAACCGAAATACCACTACTAAAAACAGAATGCTGTAAATAGAATGACATCTTTTGTTTCTGAAGTCAATGTATTAAAGTGATGTGAAAATAATAAAAGTGAGCTATTTTATGACAAGGTTATCTTTGGGTAGACGTTGCAGAGACAGTTGCCTCAGGTGAGTATTCTTGGGGCAAACAGGGAAAAGATCATGGCCTAAAGGTTCTTGAGTCAGCTTGTGGTGAATGCTGCCTGACCTGGGACTCACCCTTCAGGCAGTCCCAAAATACCACATAAGAACCAAAGCCTGGAATAGGGGACACCAAGAGCCCATTGTTGCTCTAAACTCTGTGGCCGAGCTGGTATGTAAGGTGCAAGACAAAGTCCTCTGCACTTTTACTTCTGCTTTTCTCAAGTAGAAAGGGTCTTGCTTCATAACCACCACAGCTGGGAATGTGCTTAGTCTAACCTGAAGCCAGCAAACCTCAGAGTCTTCCCCAAGGCCCACAATCTACTATCTGGTTGTTTTCATGAAAATAACTATGTTCAAAGACAAAAAACTTACTGAAAACTGGGACAAGTGTTTACAGTTTTGCAAATCTCTTTTCAAGCCTGGCAATAGAAAACAATTAGATTCTCATATGATTTTGCTTTCAGTCTATTGGTATATGTTGTACTGGTTGATTAACTAAGGAAAATGCAGCCTCACACAGATACATAGTTGAAAAACACGGTAATATTTTAATAGCCTTTTCAGATAATTGTGACCATTATTTGATATTATATCAAAACTCAACAAGTGGAAATTTCTTAAAGGTGTGTTGCAATGTGAAAATTCAAATATATCGATATATTTCTCATGGTCTATTACATTAAAATCCACTTATGCTGTAGTGCACATTAAATGGATTTTATCCATGTATGAATGTCTCATGGACCGTAAATGAGAAAAATCTTGATGCTCTGAGTTCTGCAATTCTTTCCTAGTTATAACTAATCTCATTCCACAATCTTTAAGTAATAAATTTCAATTTCATCTTGAGAAAAGAGGCTGTTTTTCCCCTCTATCACCATTCACCAGGTCTTTGAGTTGATACTTTGGTTAAGTAAGTTAAAATAGTTAAGATCAGAGCCCTGTGAGTAAATCTCTAACTTCTATCCCTTTATGTTTTTTGTTATATGGGTAGAAACTGTTCTATTACAAAATAAATATTTATATTATTCTTATTACGGACTATGAGAACTTCAAGATCTGCTTCCTCAAATATATTAACATCCTTCTTATCATCCTATTTGCTAAACTCAGAGTTTCCAGAATTCAACTTACTTGTACACATTTTGTCAACTTTGCATGCATCCATACATATATATGTATTCTTATTCTGGAAAGCTCTTTATCTTCTTAAGCAAAAAAGTTTAATACTGTGCTAAAATGAGATTATTTGCTATTATTTGAGACAAGCTTCCTTTACCATTTTGAATGAGATGGGGGTTCCTTTCATGTGCTGATATTAGTAGCTGATCCTACCATTCTCTTGGTCTTCTTATGAATTAAGGAAAAGTAACCCTTCCATTTGGGCATGGGTTATATCTGAGTTGGCAGCCTAATGGAACCTTATTCAACGAGAAACAAGCAGGTCTTTCTCTAGCTGGACACAACCTCCAGGAAGGCACAGGGATAGAAGGGAAGAACTGGCTAGAACTTTGATATAACTCACCAGAAGTAGGAGTCCCCGTAGGATGACAATACTCAAAAGCCTTTCTGCCTGTCCTAACCCTCCCACAGGGTTTAAATCAAATTAATTAATCAAATTAAAATTAATTAATTAAATTTATTTATTTATTTAAAATATTTATTTTTATTTAATTATTTATTTGAATTATTTATTTAAATTATTTATTTAATTTTTAATTTTTTTAATTTTTAATTTTTATTTAATTATTTATTTAAATATTTATTATTTAATTATTTAAAATATTTATTTATTTTAAAATATTTAAAATAAATATTTAAAAATTAATTAATTATTTACTTAATTAATTCAATTAATTTAATTAATTTTGATTTGATTAAAATTTTTTATTTTTTTTAATTATATAAAAAATTTATACAATTAAATTTTCTTTTAATTATATAAAACCACCCCCAGCTAAACTACAAGCAACTTGAGAGAAGAACCTCTGCTCTACTTGTGTCCCTAGGGTGCAGCACAGAATCTGACACACAGAAATGTTCACCATATGTATGATGAATAAGTGAATATTGATGAAACATATCAACATGAATATCTATCTGCAAGAAGAAATGATGTTCATCAGGGACTTCTCTCTGACCTTATGTCATGGTATATCTGTCTTGTATCCGTCAACCATCAAATTCAATACACCATCAACCTTCATTTGACAGATTAGTGTGGAAATTTAAAGCATTAAAATGAAATTATTCACAGAAAAAGATTTCTTTCTTTTCAAAATGGAAGTGTGAGACGTGAAAAGGACATGAATAAATATATCTGAAATACTAATTTGGGTGATAACCAAAGGAGAGAAAATGAAATTTTCAAACTTGCTTCTAGATCATGGAAGATTCAGAGGAAATGAGACACCGTGGACGAGCACACATTATTAACCTTGATGAGAATGGGTAGGTATGCTGGCTCAGTTCCTTTCTGGTCACATGAATTTGGGCAGACTGGTCATCTACTCTGATCACAGGTTTGTCATTTGTAAAATAAATGTATCAATAACTCCATTGCAATGTTGTTGTGAAGATTTAAAAATGAATGATGCATATAAAATACCTAGAACAGTATCTGGAACATTGCAGGCACTATTTGGTAGTTCTCCACAGTTAAATATGATATAAATAGGAGAGCTATATATCTCATATTATGTAAAGTAAAAGACTCTAAATAATTTTAGATCTAAAGTTCAAAGATGGCAATAATTTATTTAATTGATGGGTTATATCTGTTTTGGACACTTCCTTATATTTTCATATCAGTGATAAATACATAAAATGGTATACATTTAAAACTATTTAAGTCAATATGCAGAATTTTTAAAATGCATATTTGCTTTAAGTTGACTCCTGAGGAGCCATTAAACCAAAAGAGACAGAGAAATGCATAGTTGCTTTATTATTTAATAATGTATCTGGCTTCAAATAAACAAAAACATAACCTAGAGCAACTTTGAAAATTTGAGTTTTGTTATACATACCGTAAAATCTTCAGAGGAAGCGGCCTAGAGCTGGTGATGAAGCTCAATGTACCAGGAAGGATGCAGGTTCTTTTATTCCCCACCACCACCACTGCCCCTGAATTTTCATGGTGCACCTTTTTTCATCTTTTACAGTTCTTCCTGGTTGTTCTTCACTCTCATGCGTGTTCTTCCTGGTTGGCAGGATAAATTTTATACCCCCAGAGATCGCTCAGCTGCCATACCTGCAAGGATGAATGGAAGTTTAATTTTAGCTTTTCAGAACTTATAGCAGAGGAGGGCAAGTGAAGAGATTAGGAAGCATGTTGACTGAGGCCAACTACTATATCTTCTACAGCAACACATGTAGATGGTATTGTTGGCCTCAGTCAACCTATTCTTCTATCATACACGTTTGAATTTAAATTTCAAATTAAATTAAATTTCAAACATGCGTATGATAACCAACACAAGGTTATCATATGCATGTTTGAAATCTAATTTAGACAAATTTATCAGCATTCTACATTATTCTTCTTACTTCAATTGCTTTTGTACTTTAATATTAAAAATGTCAACAGCAAAAAATGCACCTTGTTTTAATACTGTGTGTTTAATAAAGATGCTTCCTAAGACTTTTATATACAGAAAATTTGCTGAAAGAGATAGTAGCTTTATTTTCTTGACCCCAAATAATTCAAATGAGATTTTATTTTACATGAATTACATATTGTTATTTTAAAAGTTTTGAGGCAATTATAAAATATCTTAGATTTGAACACTTTAAGTATTTTTTCAAATAAGACATACATTCCATGAACCAATTGCTAACTTGTAATATGTAGATGGTCTCTTTTACTAAACATTAATATTTTATAATAATAAGGCATATTTTAAATAGTGGCAAATGAGAATACATAATATGTTGGGAAAAGAAACTGAGTTATGAAATAGAATCTGATACCACTGAGTAGGGAATAGATTTGTCTATGTTTCTGAAATATCTGTCAGTAGAGCAGACAGCTCTATAAGTGGGTGTGTCTTTTGTATTAACATCAAATCTTTAGATGACAATTCACAATATTCACATTTTATTTTTCAAGTGCTTACAAAAGTAATTTTTGATCATTTGTCAAAAACTAATTTACTTTGTGCATATTAGAGCAAAATTAGGCAGCCTGACTTGAAATATGACATAACCTTGGAAACTTTCAACATTTTTGCGTTTAGCCAGTCAGAATTTTTATCTTCCTTTCTGGTATTCCTGTATCTGCTTCTTATTTTTAGCACTCATTAACTTAGTTTTTATTGAAGTAGGAAGTACAAAAGTATCATAACTACTTTTCTTTTTGTTATTTTGGAACAAAACCAAATATGTCAAATTAATTCCAGTGACCTTACTGAAATTTCTTAAAATCAAGGTACATTCACATAATTATTTTCTTTGTTCCTTTTTTCTCCTTTTCTATTTTATGCTACATGTTTATTGACCTGTTTTTATTATTTGTATAAGTAACTATCATGTTTATGAATGTCTGTTTCTTGGATGAAAAACAGACACATGGAATTGTAGCCTTTAAACATATGTTTTGGGTACATGTTCAGCTAGTGACATTGGTAAGGGATATAATTTGTAAGAGAATCATGGAAGCCAAGGAGAAATTACAGAGAAGTAGAAGGGCCCAGGAGGACAGATGTATTTACTGAGGCAGTGTAATGACAGATAAGCAGTATCAGTAATATCTAGCGATAAAAGACTGAAGGATTAACACATAATTTTGAGAGAAATGTACACTTCACATGGTTTGTTCAAAGATGTCACTAATATATTTTAAACTATTATGATGGTTAATTTTACATGTCAACTTAGAGGATATTTCTGAGTTCAGGATTTAAATCAGTGAATTTTAGGTAAAGTAGATTGCCTTTTGTAATGTGAGTGGGCCTTATCCAATAAGTTGATGGCTGACTGGAACAAAAAGATCAGCCTCCTCAAGCATGAGGGAACTCTCCAGCAGGCTGCATTAGGACTTCATCTGCACAGGTGCCTATTCTGTGTCTCTAGCCTGCCAGCCATATTTTGGACTTGCCAGCCTCCATAATTGTGTGATCCAATTTCTTAGAGTAAATCTCTTTATATATGTATTGGTTCCATTTCTTTAAAGAATTCTGATTAATACAATTATTCACAAATAAGGAAAAATTTTGTGATAGGGAAAGTTGTAAAGGTAGTCAAGTCTTCTTCATGGAATTACCAATGCATTACGCTTCACAAATATGTAAATTATTTACTGGTAATCACAGAAAATAAAATTAGTTAGCTCCAATAATTACAGCTTTTTGAATTGAGATGGCTTCTTTTTTATTACTTCTCCCACGCTACTCATAAGAATATTAAGTCAATACTTGATTTCTGATTTACTTTTTTTAAAACACGTTTTTAAGTTATAGCACATCTCATTACTTGTTTTTTTTTCACAACTCTGTAATTTGAATGTCTTTTCTAATCTTTGAGAAATAATGATCAAAGCTTTACTTGATCAAATTATAGCAGAATACTCTTTCTAGCCACCTGTTTTATCGAATTAATAGGCGATTAGTTGACTCAAACTGAGAAATGATTTCAAATTCATAGACTACAGAAAATATTTGCAAGAGGTCAGTAAAGAAATTAGTGAAAATGTTTTGAAAGATCAAAGTTTTTTCTCAATACGCCTTCGATTAAATTTATATTATGAATACATTTTATCATGCTGCCCATTATGTTTGTTTTCTTTATCTTTTTAAATAATTTTATTGTTGTAATTCACATACCAAAAAAAAAACCACCCACTGAAAGTATACAATAAAGTAGTTTTCAATATACTTACAGAGTTGTGCAACCTTCCCATAATTTAATTTTAGAACATTTTCATTACCCACAAAGAAAACCCTCAGTAGTAACTTCCCATTTAACAGCCACCCCATCACCACCATCAGCCTTACTTTCTAAGTCTAAAATTGTCTCTATTCTGGACATTTCATATTAATAGAATCATACAATTTCATTGTATGTATAGACTATGCAAATAAAAGCTAGTAGTGTGTACCTGGGCTTTGTTCTTTTTAATTGCCGAATAATATTTTAGTAATTGGTTATACCACATTTTGATTATCAAATTCATCAATTGATGGCCACTGAACTTGCTGTGACTTTATAGTTTTTATGAATATGTTTCTATGAACATTAATATACAAGTTTTTTGGAACACCTATTTTTAACTTTCTTATCTATATATAACTAGAAGTAGAATTTTGGGGCAATAGAGTAACTCTGCTTAACATTTTGATGAGTTGTTAAACTGTTTCCAAATTAATGGCACCTTTTTGAAATCAAAACAGCAATGCATGAGGGTTTCAGTTTCTCCACATTCTTATCAACATTTTTTATTGTCTTTTTATTTTAGCCACATTAGTGGTCATTAAGAAGTATCTTACTGTGATTTGGGTTTTTATTACCTTAATGGCATTAATTTTGAGCATCTTCACTTGCTTGTTAGCCATTGGTATATCATCTTTACAGAAATGTGTATTCATATATTTGCTTATTTATTGAGATCTAGGATTACAAATAACAAATGCTTAATAAATATATATAGAATAAGCCAAATGACTGCTTTTTCTAATTAATTTTGCTAATTAGTGGGCTATAAAATCAGCATGTATCACTTTTTATATCACCTGTAAAATAAATTAAATTGAATCTCTAATTAAAAACTCCTATAGTCAATATCATTATTAATGTAAACTGTTTTAATTTCTCCCTGAGACCTGGAAAAAAGCAATGTCTGCTGTCAAAACATCTATTCAACATGTAACTGGAAGTCATAATCAGTGCAAGCGGATAAGAAAAATAAGAAGTTTGGAGAGGAGGAAATGGCTATTGCTAATCTGCATTTTCTTTTCTATTTAAGAAATCTTTGTTATAACAAGTTCATGAACATATTTTCCACTGTTATTTTCTAGAAACAAGCTAACCAATAGAACTTTCCATGATAAGGAAAATGTCCTAAATCTGTGCTGATTATTACAGCAGTCACTAGCTGTATGGAAATATTGGACTCTTAAAATGTAGCTATTACTACTGATAAAATTTTTTTATTCAATTTATTTAGGGACAGGGTCTCCTCTGTAAGAACTTTTGTTGATCAATCATGTCATTAAGAGAGTAAAAAAGATGACGCAGCAAGCACAGTATATATTTTAATTACATATATTTGACAAATTTCATTGAAGAGCACATATTTTTAATTCTTGTAAATCAATAAGAAAAAAGTATTTAACCAAATAGAAAAACAGAGCAAAGACTTGAAAAGACACTTCACAAAACAAAGATACTAAATGTCCAATCAACATCAAAAGTATACTGAAAGAAATATATTTATATATGTGAACATATGTATACGAAAGTACATGAATTAACATGCACATGGCAGCACTAATGTAGCAGCTCCAAATCTGAAACATCTAAAATGTATGTTAATAGTTAAATAAGTAAATAAACTACTATATTCATACAATGTAATATTGAATGAGTTTACTATCACATTAAATATTAATTTAAGTAATATTTAATATTACATTTAATATTACCTTAAATGGGGATTCCTCCCCAACTCATTATATGAGATAAGTATCATCCTAATACCAAAACCTGGCAGAGATACAAGAAAACTTCAGATCAATATCCTTGATGAACATTGATGCAAAAATCCTCAACACAATACTTGCAAATGGAATCCAGCGGCACATCAAAAAGCAATTCCACTACATCAAGTATGCTTCATCCTCAGGATTCAAGATTGGTTCAACATAAACAAATCAATAAAAGTTCACATAAACAGAAATAAAGACAAAAACCACATGATAATCTCAATGGAAACAGAAAACGTTTGGGATAAAATTCAGTGTCTATTCATGTTAAAAATGCTCAATAAACTAAATTTTGAAGGAACATGCCTCAAAATAATAAAAGCCGCCTATGACAAACCCACAGCTAACATCATACTGAATTGGCAAAAGCTGGAAGCATTCCTCTTGAAAACTAAAACGAGAGCAGGATGTCCTCTCTCATCACTTCTATTTGACATAATATTGGAAGTCCTAGCCAGAGCAATCAGGCAAGATAAAGAAATAAAGGCATCCAAATAAGAAGAAAAGAAGTCAAACTCTCCCTGTTTGCAGTCTAAATGATTCTATATCACATGCGTTTTGGGATACAAAAAGCAACATACAAAAATCACCAGCAGTCCTATACACAAGCAATAGTCAAGCCAAGAGTCAAATCAGGAGAGCAATCCTATTCACAACTACCAAAAAACTAAAAAAAATAAAAATAATAAGATACCTAGGAATACAGCTAACCAGACAGATGAAATCTCTGCAATGAGAACTATAAAATACTGCTCAAAGAAATCAGAGAAGACACAAACAAATTGAAAAACATCCCATGGACAGGCAGAATCAATATCATTTAATTGGCCATACTGCCCAAAGCAATTTATAGGTTAAATGATATTCCTATCAAACTACCAATGACATTCTTCATAGAAGTAGAAAAAAAAATAAAAATTATACGGAATCAAAAAACAGCCCAAATAGCCAAGTCAATACTAAGCAAAAAGAGCAAAGTTGGAGGCATCTCATTACCACACTTCAAATTATACTGCAGGGCTATAGTAACCAAAATAGAATAGTACTTGTACAAAAACAGGAACATAGACCAGTAGAACAGAATAAAGAGGCCAGAAACAAGACCATGTACCTATGACCATCTGATCTTTGACAAAGTTGGCAAAAACAAACAATGGGAGAAAGAGTTCCTCTTCATTACATGGTGCTGAGATAACCGGCCAGCCACATGCAGATTGAAGCTGGATGTCTTCCTTACACCATATACAAAAATCAACTCAAGATGGGTTAAAGACTTAAATGTAAAGCCCCAAACTACAAAAACCCTGGAGGATGACCTAAGCAACACAATCTTGGAGATAGAAATGAGCAAAGATTTCATGACAATGATGCTAAAAGCAACTGAGACAAAAGCAAAAATTGACAAATGAAATATAATAAACTTAAAAGATTCTGCATAGCAAAAGCTTTCTGCATGCCAAAAGTTTGTTGATAGTTGCTGAGAACTATCAACAGAAAAAACAGACAATCTACAGAATGGAGGAAAATTTTTACAAGCTATACATCTGACAAAATTCTAATAGATCTAACATCTATGAAGAACTTAAACAATTTATAAGAAGAAACAACCCCACTGAAAAGTGGAAAAAGGGCATTAACAAACACTTTGCAAAAGAAGACATACATGTGACCAACAAGCATATGAGAAAAAGCTCAATATCACTGATCATTAGAGAAATGCAAATGAAACCACTATGATATACCATTTTATACCAGTCAGAATGGGTATGATTAAAAGGTAAAAAAATAACAAATGCTGGAAAGGTTGTGGAGAAAAGGGAATGCTTATACACCGTTGGTAGGAGTATAAATTAGTTCAGCTGTTGTGAAAGCAGCATGGCAATTCCTCCAAGAGCTAAAAGCAGAACTACCATTTGACCCAGGAATCCCATTACTGGTATATGCCCAAAGGAATACAAATCATTCTGCCATAAAGGCATATGCACACATAAACATTTATAATAGCAAAGACATTTACAATAGCACTATTTACAGTAGCAAAGACATGGAATCAACCTAAATCTCCATTAACGATAGATTAGATAAAATCTGGTACATGTACACCATGGAATACTATGCAGCCATAAAAAGAACAATATAATGTCTTTCATGGGGATGTGGATGGAGCTGGAGGCCATAATCCTTAGCAATCTACTGCAGGAACAGAAAACCAAATACCATTATATTCTCACTTACAAGCAAGACCTAATGGTGAGAACTCATGAACACAAAAACAGGAATGACAGACACAGGGATCTACTTGAGGATGGAGGATGGGAGAAGGAAAAGGAGAAGAAAAAATTACAACTGGGTACTAGGCTTAATACCTGGGTGGTGAAATAATCTGTACAGCAAATTTCTGTGACATGAGATTACCTGTATAATAAATGTTCAAATATAGCCCTGAACTGAAAATCAATTTTTTTAAGTAAGATCTTAAAACATTCTCTAATATTAAATGTACTGCCAAATCCTGAAGAAAGACCTCTATTGCCAGCATTTATTTTCCTAACTATAATTACTCTTCAATTATTTATCCACTCTGTTAAAGTTGTCTCTAGTAATTTATTATTTAAATTATTTTCTTCATATTCTTTCAGTAACATTGCTTATAAACATTTGAGTTTTGAGTGCATAATTTTCACTCTTAATTTAAACAAATGTCTTAAAAATAAACAAATAACTCATATATTAGCAATCATGGCATTAAAAATTTATCTTTGAACTTTGTCCCATTTAGAGATTCATTCTTCTTTTCCCAGAACACCTGCACTCTAATCTCTTCACATTTCTGATTTTCTCCTTTCCTTCTAATATTCAGGAGCCCTCTTGAAAACAGAGACCCTGAGAGGACTGAAACTCCTCATTTTTTAACCTTTACCCTTGTCATAACCACTGCCACAAATATATTTTAGACAAATCAGATGAAATTTCAATATTTTAATTTTTGACATACAAAAATGTCCTGTGGTTCAAACTAAAATATTATCACTATTTCTTATTCTTAAAATTCTGCTCATTCAATGTCACTTTCCTCAGGAGAATTTCCACAATTGCCTTATCCTGAAAGGATTTCTCCTCCCTAGGGAAATCTACTCTGCAATCACACTGTCATTGATCATAGTGGCATCACTTCTGGAGGTGTCTCCTGAGGGGAGACTAAGCACAAGTTTCAGCCAGGAGAACTGTGTTCAAATCCTGACTCTCACTTGCTGGGTGATGTTGGATAAGTTATTTGACCTCCCTTAAGTCTCAGTTCTCACACTTATAAAACTTTCCGTAAGTACTGAGATTATGAATTTAATATTTTATATACCATGAATTTTATATAGTGCTCAATAAATGTCATTTTTAAAAATTCAAAAATGTTCCACTTTAAGCATTTCTTTCAAATCACACAGAACTAATTTATAACAGTGACCACCAAACTCCCTACTATGTGACTTGTAGAAACTAAGAAAGCTCTGTTAGTGCTAATTTTGTAAGATTTTAAATTGATAACTGGCAACAGAAATATTCCCATACACCACTGTTATGTATATACATTAGGTATATAATAATATATTATCTCCAAAATATCACCTGTATGTGACATTATGAGGTATATATATGACATTATAGATATATATGGCGTTATATTATATACAATACTGTAATTGTATCAGATGTAGCTTTCTTTATAATAAATATAAAACTAATAGTTTTTTAGGTTATCGCAGATAGGTATTTAGCGTTCTCCAAACCTTTTTTATGTCTTCTGCACTGCAATGGATATTCTTAGGTATTCACCATTTCACATGGCTGAGTATAAAGCTATAAGACAAATTCCTGAAACTACTTGGTTAAGTGAGATTTTTAATTTTGATAGATATTGCCATAGTTGTACATTAAGGTGGAAGAAATTTACCTTCAAATAAGTCAAACATAATTTTAGCAGTTGTTTTAGAATGATAATTCTGTGTGAAATCTGGAAGATGTATTATAACAATGACATGACATGTGAGATACTAATTTAAACGCTAATACAGTAATAGAAAAAGGCAATAAGAAGTGAGAGGAAGTAACAATTTCTCGAAGTATTGAAGTAGCAGCTTTGAGAGAATTGAGATAATGGCACCTTTGAGTGCTCTATCCATAATGGCCTTAAGTATATCTTTTACTAAATCAATCAAACTGAAGTCCCCATAATTCAAGAGAAATCCAGTCCATTACCACCTCAACCTTTGACTTCTCGGCTCCTCTTGCCAAATTCTCACTTCATTAAAGTGCTACTAAAATGAATTCCCTTTGTCAGATGTCTTCACTACTCTACATTAAGCCATTAGCATGAACTTTTCTCTCTTAAGACTTTTGGCCTTAAAGGTCAGCAAACCCCAAGTTCAAGTATTAGGCCAATATCATTGAAAGCCTAAGGAAAAAAAAACTATCCTTAAATATGATTTCTTATTTAACCTCCAAATTATACCAAATTATACCAAGTTAAGCATTAAGAATTCTATAATCCCTAGAGGAGAGCTGTCGACACGATTTACATGTAGAGAAATGTATGAATTTCCTCTGGAGACACTAAAATTTATCAGAGAATACGAGCAGCAACTCTTGATTATTGGCTTAAATCCTTCACCATTGATCAATCAGTTTCCAAAATCCTTATGGTATGCATGAAATACATTTCCTTCCTGATATGAGAAAACCTTAACCCTATGTTACTCTTCCAAATGTTACGTACCTATAAATTGGAAGATTGTAACTAAAGTTGTTTGTGATGCAATTTCACCTGGGAGAATGCTAGGACAGACAGCTAGGTTTTTGTGAAAATTGTTATTCAATACTTTTGCTCAGACTTGTATTCCACTTGAGAATCTCACTTTGGCTCACTTCTTCCCAAGATGGTATAACTAGCTGATTATGACATAAGAACAGTTTGGAAGATGGAAAAGGCAGTGATCCCTGGAAGAGCATGTGGAAGCCTTAAGCAGATATCTTACTGTCAGTGATGTCTATGGATTATGGGTATACCAGACACTTTTATTTTAATTTAGATTCAAACTTCATGCTAATATCTCTGAAATCTAAAGCTAGCATAGGCAAGGTTGAAAGTGCGATAGAGCAAACAAAAACTAAACTAAACTAAACTGTTCATTTAAAGCAGCCAGGAAATTTTCTGCCTTCAAATTGTTAGAGATGATTGTACTTTCAGAGGGGCTGTTTTATTGTTCCAGGAACACTACACACTGAAAATGTGCTTTTTAATTTTGAGGATGTAAATCAGTGATGTGACTCCAAGGAATGCAATTGCCTTGTAAGACAATATAAAGAGGCTAGCTTTGTTGCAAGCAGAGTTGCATTTCCACAGATTGTGCTTCCCTGAGAGGATTGTTTTTCCAAGGATGTATTTAGAATGTGCTGTCTCTGAAAATTATAGCAAGCCCTTGGGGAAATTTTTGTGAAAACAATGGCCACAAGATGTCAGCAATACAGACCCCTAAGGACTTCAGGAAAGACCTGAAAGCTCAATTAACTTGGGAAACAAAAATCAAACAGACAAAACTGTACATTGGAAATAAATTGGGCTTGGCTAAACATTGAACCATTAGAGTAGATTGTTGATTTCTCATGCCATTATTATTCAAGGCAAATAGCGTGTTTTTCAAGAGAGGGGCTAATGGAAGACTATTTTGTCCCAGTAGGATTGTTCTTTAGAAGAAGTTGAGCGATTTTATGTGTGTGTGATTGGAAGTGAAACTGTCTTTAAACAGGGTAGAAATATTTATGAAAATCATTCAGGAAGAGGGCAAACTTGGAATAGATACTGAATTGGTAAGTCTTAGATTGGACGAAAAGAGAGATATCTGTCTTTCCATGGGTAGTAGGATAGTCATGTTAAAGAATACTGGTTTAGGTGGGTGGCAAGCAGAGGAATTAGGAGAAGTGGAAATTGGCCAATACAACATAGACACAGGCTGGAAGCCAGACAGGAGCTATCTTGTTAAGAGCCACTTAAGAGTAAGTTATAGTTTAGGTGTACCTTTGAGCTCTGAGATTGGCATGTCTAGTACCAGTTATAAATTACAAACAAGGTTTTGTCTCTCTTCTCTAATGTTTAAGTTTCAACTTCCTCAGTGAGAAATTAAGGACAAATTTATGCTCATAGTTCAGAAGGAGGGCAAGAAAGAAAAGTCACGGATACAACACATTTATTTGCCAATTTTCCAGATGCTTCTCACGCTTGCTATATCTCAGACACTATTCTAGGTGCAGGGAATACATGGGTAAGCAAAACAGTCTTGATTAATGAGACATCTCTTATAAAGCTAATGTTCTAAAGTGACGAGATCAATTAGGTAATCGGCAATTAAAAAAGTGAATAGTATAAAAAATTTAGATACTAATTTGTATTATCAGAATAATAAAATAAGTTAATATAATAGAGGATGGGAACATTATTTGAAAAGATGGCCAAGAAGGCCTCTCTTAAGAATGGCTTTTGAATAGACACCTGAAATGATGAGAAGCCAAACAGCTCCTGATGGAGTTCTATAAGGAGCTTAGTAAAGCATTTTGTATAGAGAAACACCAAACTCCATAACCTTAAAGAAAGCAGAGCTGTACTGTCCAATAGGTGAGCAGAGAGTAAGGATCAATAGACCAGAACCAGATTCCAAAGTGAAATGGAAACTGAAGACCAGGTTTGCTTTCCGGAATATGTAAGTGTAGTCCAGAAAGGAGGGGAACTTAGTGAAAAAAATACACACACACACACACACACACACACACACACACACACACACATATGTAATAAAATTAGAATGAGGCATTCCATTCTGAAATACAAATTTTGAGGGCAAATGTAAGCTATTTTGATATTTATATGCAAGTAAGCCGTTGCCATACCATTTATGGTTATATTTTTAATACAATAAAATAACTAACTTGCTCTGAATAGGAATTAATTTTTGAAGCCAATACATCTATATATATATACACACACAGAGGGTGAGAGAGATCTTTGTTCACCTCAAAATTAAACTCAACCTTCACAACAGGTCCCAATCTTTATTTGGGGATCTATGTACCAAACAAACTGACATATTAATGGTGCCACAGTAAAACGTGTGACCTAGGCTAAGTCCATTAGCAATTTCTGGAGTTTGTAAAAGATTTCTGAGGCTAAGATATAAGAAGCAAACATGTAGTCTCATGAGCTGCTAGAAGCCATCTTCATACCATGATAGGAAAAAGCTTTAGGATGACACCAACCAATCTTAAGACAAAGTGGAAAGTCAGAGGAAGCATTCTACCTTGGGAATATCATTGAGTATTGAGTCTCTCAATCAATCATTATCTGAAGACAGTGCTATATCAAATCTTCTGTTTATGTAAATCAAATACTTTCTTTTACTATATAAAACTTTTGTTTTTTGAGTCTGGATCTCACACTACTGCCCTGGCTAGAGAGCAGTTGCTCAATTATAGCTCACTGAAGCCTCAAACTGCTGTGCTTAAGCAATCCTCCTGCCTCCATCTCCAGAGCATCAGGGACTACAGCAAACACAACCATGCCCAGCCAGCTTTTAAATTTTTAAATTTTTTTTAATAGATGGCATCTTGCTGTGTTGCTAGGGCTGGTCTCAAACTTCTGGCCTCAGGTGATCCTTCTACCTGAGACTTCCAAAGTGCTGGGATTATAGTTGTGAATCATCACACCTGGCCAAGACAATTTTAGCCATGTTTATTTATTCTTATTTCTAGCCCCCACCCTCTGTCAAAATTATAATATAAATTTGCCTGTAAATTGGTAATTAGCTTACAGTTCATCAGAGTGCAGTGACTGGAAAATTTGTTAAATGATATGGAATTCTTATAAGAAAAAATGATAGACAAAATCCTAAAATCAGATCAGATGTGCATAGAGTTTAATAAATATTGTAATGCCAGCACATCTTTTATGCCACAATTGATGCTCAACTATTTTTATATTACCAAAAATGTAGATATGTGAAGGTTTTCTTCCAAGAAGCTTGGTGCTCTTTGCAAGCATCTCGTAAATCCTCCTCATTATATCTCCCTAAATTAGTCAGGTTATAAGTGTTATTATTCATATTTAACATGAGACAAGAGCAATTTAAAACTCTTATAATTCCATTTATCTAAAAAGAGAAAGCTATTCACCACAGAAACATTAACTATAACTTGGCAGTGAGACATATTGGTCCTGAGTTGCTTTAAAGTTCAGTGCAACTAAATGACTTTAAGTCTTGAAGCTTTTCTTTTTTACCATTTGAGAGAGCCAAAAGCTGGTAAGAAAGAAACTATCCAGTGCTCACTTCAAAGTAATCACTTATGTGCTAATTTACGTGTCCCAGTTACACTATTAAAACAATAGTGTAATTTTAAAACTTAATCAATATGTTATTTATGTATAAAAAAGACTAAGATAATCAAATAGAACAATGTTTTGAGATATTGTTTAATAATGTATTAAAATAGTAAATAATAGACTTGACATTGATTCATTTAACTTTGTCTACCCACCTCACCCTCAGCATTTCTTTGAACTGAACATGCAGGTTTTGAGAGACCAGTTGTCAGAGTTAGAAACTCTTAAACTATTATAAGTATGTGGCAAGAAAAAAATCTACATTAACCAAGTGAGATAATTCATTAATTAGAAACTTAAAATGCCTGCGTTGCCAAATATGAGTACATAATCACTCTTTCCCATAGTAGTCTTCTGTGAGTTTTAATCTCATTTTGTTTCTGTCATTAAATATTAAACATTTAGCAAACAGTTAGTAAATTCAAACTAGGCACAGTATCATTATTAAATGGGTATATCCTGCCCACACAGACTGTCACAAAACCTGGTGCTTTGAATTAATGAGCTTAATGGTTAAGTATTCCATGATTGCCATCCAAATAGTCAAGTGTTCTTCAAGTATTATTTTTATACAAATGAGAAATCGCGTATCTTCCATAAACCTTCAAAAGAATACATAGATTATAAATTTACTTTTTATAAAATCACATCAAAGGAAAGTGATGAATTTTTGTAAAGGGAGATTCTTATACAGTGTTACTGGAAAAGAAATCAACTTTAACTCTTAAATGCTTTCTAGATTAATATGCTACTAGGAAATTCATTTTGGTGCATACATCTATCACTTTAAGCTACTAATTGAAATGTCCTGGCCACAAAAGTCACCTTAAAGAGTGCAGGGTCATGACTCAGAAAAGTCAAATACTATTTCCAGTAAGTGTTCCTCCTGAAATGTAGAAACACTCAGTAATTAGAAGTTTCTGTGACTGAAGTAAAAATTCTTGTAAACTAAGCATGGGTTTTTAATAAGAACTAAAAATTGGTATATCTGTTCTTTTAAAAAATTATAAGCTGGATTTTATTTATTTTTAATTATTAATTTATTTTTATAGAGACAGGGTCTTACTCTGTCACACAGGTTGGAGAGCAGTGGTGCCATCAAAGTACACTGCAGCCTCGAACTCTCGTGCTCAAGTAATCCTCCTGCCTCAGTCTCCTGAGCAGCTGGGACTACAGGCAAATGCCACCATACCCAACCAGCTTTTTATTTTACTTTTTTGTAAAGATGGGGTCTCATTATATTGCTAGGGATGGTCTCGAACTTGCACTGCAGCCTCACACTCCAGGGCTCAAGTAATCCTCCCCCTTCAGCCTCCTGATTAGCTAGGACTACAGGTATGCTCCACCATGCCAGGCTAACAGCCAGTTTTGAAGCACAAATTTCCAAATATATTTCAGTTTATTTCTAAAGTTACTGAAAATGTTAAGGTAATAATTTAGATAGCAGAGGTCTTCATATTTTGGCAAAAGGAATACATTAAATGCTGTAACAGTCTAGTTTCTTAAGTTAGACAATGTAGAAAAATAATCAAATACTCAAAAGAGCAATGTTACCCTAATCTTGATGACATGTGGTTAGTGAGTTACCTTAAAAAAAAAAAAAAAAAACAAGATGTTTCTACATTTTAATGAATGGCATTAATAACATTTATCCTGAAGACTTACTCGGGATTTTTTATTTGAATTTGTCAGTGTTGATAATACTGTGATTATATACAAAAACCTAGATTGGTTAACACAGAAAGCAATGGAAACATTACTAAAGTTTACTTTATAAAGGAATTTCTCAGTTATGTTCATCTAATGACTATCTCATATGTGATATACATGTGCATGCACACACACAAAGGATGAAGACACTTAGCAACATAAACTACATAATAAAACTCCTTATCACATCTTAGGTTATTATGTGCAGTGCAGAAATGAGATTTAGATTTGGGTAGGGATTTGAGGGAGTAGCTGAGTAGCAGGTATCATCAGGTAAGGCTCAGGTATGGAGTAGGATTTCAGGGATGAAGTGGGGGATGAAGCAGTTAAAATGTTACAGTAAATTATAATACTGAGTGTATTGGTTCATTTGTGTTGCTATTAAGAAACACCTGGGGGTGGGTAATTTATAAGGAAAAAGGATTTAATTGCTCACAGTCTGCAGGCTGTACAGGAAGCATGGGACCAACATCTGTTTCACTTCTGGAGGCCTCAGGGGGCCTTTACTCTTGGTGGAAGGCAAAGGGGGAGCAGACACTTCACATGGCAAAAGCAAAAGCAAGAAAGAGAGTGGGGCGCCACACTTTACAAAAACCAGATCACTTGAGAATGCATCATTGTGAGGACAGCTCCAAGCCATGTGGGGTCTGCTCCCATGACCCAACCAGGCCCCACCTCTAAAACTGGGTATTAAATCTCAACATGAGATTTAGATGAGACAAATATGCAAACCGTATCACTTCAGGAAAGTAAACTAATACAATAGATTATAAAGTAATTCATCAGCTTGTGGATGGGTGTGGTGGCTCAGGCCTGTAATCTCAGCACTTTGGGAGGCCGAGGTGAGCAGATCACAAGGTCAGAAGTTTGAGACCAGCCTGGCCAATATGGTGAAACCCCATCTCTACTTAAAATACAAAATTTATCCGGGCGTTGTGGCGTGTACCTGAATACTCAGGTGCTCAGGAGGCTTGGGAGGCTGAGGCAGGAGAATCACTTGAACCCAGGAGGCAGAGGTTGCAGTGAGCCAAGGTTGCACCACTGCACTCCAGCTTCGGTAACAGAGGGAGACTGTATCTCAAAAAAAACACAAAAAACAAAACGCAATTCATTGATGTTAAGTTCCAAATAAGCCACATAGATCTAAACCAGTAGCCTCATTCCTTAGAGTTGATACTTAAGGAAAAGTATTTTAAAACCTTAGCAAGTACAGGAAAAACTGAATCAGTGAAAATGCTTTTTGTGGTGACATTACATTTGCAGAAGTTAGAAACAGTCTAAAATTACAACAATATGCAATTAGCTTATTTATTTCAGATTCACCTACTTGATAATTTTTGTGTTGATTTTTTGGTCGGTAGCATTTATTGAATACCTTGTATATTCCAGGAAACATTACAGGCGTTGGAGATAGAGTGGTGATACATTGTACATGGGTCCTATCTTGTTGGAATTAACTATATATCAGTCATAATCAACTATGATAATGTTGAAGACTGTACAAGTATATAGAACAGTTGGTTATGTATTTTTCAATCATTGACATTTAAAAATATATTTATATAGAAGTTATAAACATAGTGCAGAGCATTCTAAGGCATCCTTCACTCAGCTACCCGCAATGATAACATTTTACATAGCCAAAGTATAATGATCAAAACCAGGAAATTGACATTGGCTTAACACTATTAACTAAATTATAGATTTCAGACATATTTCACTAGGTTTTTACAGGCACTCTTTATGTGTGTGCATAGTTCTATATGACTGTTTTACATATGCAGATTTGTAACCACCACAAAAATCATGATACGGTAATATTCTCTCACGTCAAACAAAATTCTCCTTGCTACAATCTTCTGCTCACACCCTTCCCACAGCACAAACCTTTGACTACCACTGATGTGTTCCCCATCACTATAATTTTATGATTTCCAGAATAGTATACAAGTGGAATGATACAAAATGCAAGCTTTTTAAATTCTCTTTTTCACTTAGCATAAGGAACTTCAGATCCATCCAATTTGTTGCATGTCTCAAGAATTTGTTCTTTTATATTGCTCTCATATTCTCTTGTGAGGATGAATCATAATCTGTTTACACATTCATTCATAGAATATTTAACAATTGACTTTTGATCCTACCAGAGTGATATACATTATTAATATCTATTTTTCAATTATATAATACATGCATATCCAGCAAGGTGACTAGAGCTATTAGGTGATTAATAAATATTTATTGCTTGAATCAATTTCCAGGAAAAAATATAGAAAACATATAATTATATAGTTCATTCTGTGAAATAATATGTAGCAATTGATTTCATAATTTTGTTTTTATAGATTTCTATGTTTAAAAAAATTATAATTAATCTTCTACTGCTACCTTATTCACTATGATACCTTTGACATTCTATTAAAAATTTTCTCCAAAACCTGGGTTATATTATCTCATTTAATGATCACAATTTTTAAAAAACTTTCTGTGAAGAAGGATTATTCTTCCCAAAATCCAGATAAGAATACTGGAGTTCAGCTAATTAGCATACAAATTAAGAAAATAAGACACTAATTACCTCATAGAAAAATAAAGTACATTAATAATATGTCCAGTAATTTTAAAAACTAATTAACTATTCTAGTAAGCCCAAACATACTTATTGAAAGACCAATATTTTTTAACTATGGAGCTATCGAAGATTTATTTTAAGTGATAAATACCCAAGACTTGTAATTCTCTACTTATGGGATCAAAAGTTAGCATTAAATTCCAGAGGACAATTAGCTATAAATATCTTCACCGATGTGACTTAATAAATCTACTTCAAGTATTTTTTCTGAAAAAAATAATAATATGTGCATGGTGTATACATATATACAAATATATATACACATATTTCTGCACACTCACACACATATACACATGTATATATTTGTTTACAAAAGTGTTTATGCTAATAACAAAAACCTAAAATTTTTTAGCTCAGACATAATTTAAATATATAAAGTATAAAATAGCAACATTTATAGAATTTTGCAAGTAAATTAAACTGATTTTTTTCATGTGTTCGATTATATGTGATCCTAGTTTTTTGAGACAGGGTTTCACTCTGCTTATAATTTTTAAATATTTCCTGTGTTTTACATAATAGTATAATATCTGTTTGTAATAATTACATATTTTAAAATCAGAATATATATAAATATATATATGTGTATATATACAAATATATGTATATACAGAATATACATACAAATATATGCTTTACATCATTATATGTTTTCTATCCTTGAAAATCACTTCTCACTTTCTGTCTTCCTTGGTTTTCAGAATAGCCATTTAAGAATGTCATTATTGTTCAGTTTTGCTGTCAGACTACTGAGACCTAAATTGATAAGTGATCTGCCAATATCTCACAGATAATAAATGCCAAACATAGTTCTCACAATCAAGTTTTCTTTCTCAGAGTGTAGTATTCTTTTTACTGCACTCTGCTACCTGCATATGAAGTGTTACACTTTATGGGTAATAAATATATTTCACCGTATTTGTGCACTATAATACTTAGTCTTGCCTACGCAGTAGTTTTAAGTACATGGGCTTAAATTGATTATGGCAACTTTAAAAATTATTTAGTACTTGAAAATGTAAATGGCAGCAAATTCATTTCCTATCAAAAGCAAGATTTCCTAGTAGCTAAATATTGAATGGAACTTTGCCATTCGTATTTCTGATATTCAGTTGCTACGAAGGACGTTGAATTTCTCTGTAATGCAAGCATAGCCCAGGGGTGCTATATTTAAAATGACATTGGTATTTCTATTAAAATTCCAGCCTTTCAAGGGTTTATGCCAATGCCATAGAAATTCTATTTGATAGAAAGACAGAACTGAAAGTCTCTGTGGAGATTATTTTCTTTCTTTTTCATATAAAATCAGCCCACCTGCTTGTTTTCTTCATGAAATCCAAACACTTTAGCTGAACAAGAATCTTGTGCACCTGCTAGGTTGTTCAGTATACCAGCACTCTACAAACCTGAGAAAATTGTAAGTTAGTTGTGCAGTCTAAAGGCTTGTCAATCTTTGCTTATAAAGCTAAAAACTCTTTGTTAATAGTAATGGACTCCAGACCCAGACCATTTTGAGTCACTGTGTCAACAGTTTGTATTGACCAAAAAAACAAACGTTAGCTTTTCCACATTATTAAGAAACTTCTATGATTTATATTTTATGTTTTGAAGGGTGACACACAAGCCTGTCACTAACACAGGGGATGTGAATTTAGAAATTTTGTCTTTATAATAGTTTTTCTGTCACTCAATTAAATATCTTCATGGAGTCCTAGAATTCTTTGCTTAGAATTGTGTTATTACTGTAGAAGATAAATAGGAATACTGGACATAGCTCTGGGTTTTTTCTGCTTTTATTTTAGGTTCAGGGAGTACATGTGCAGATTTGTTCCATAGATAAATTATGTGTCACTGAGGTTTGGTGTAGGAATGATCCCATCATCTAGGTAGTGAGCATAGTACCTGATAGGTAGATTTTCAGTCCCTTCTCCACTCAAGCATTCTACTGTGTCTGTTTTTCTCATCTTTGTGTCCATGTTTATTCAACATTTAGCTTCCTCTTATAAGTGAAAACATGCAACATTTGGTTTTCTGTTTCTATGTTAGTTTGCTTGGGATGATGGCCTCCAGCTGCATCCATGCAGCTGCAAAGGACATGGTTTCATTCTTTTTTATGGTTGCATAGTATTCCATGGTGTGTATGAACCACATTTTCTTTATCCAGTCCACCACTGATGGGCATCTTAGTTGAACCCATATAGTCCTTGCTGTTGAATGTGATGAATATACAATACCATGTGTCTTTTTGGTAGAACAATTTATTTTCTTTTGGGTATATACCCAGTAGAGGGATTGCTGGGTCAAATGGTATTTCTATTTTAAGTTCTTCGAGAAATCTTCAAACTGCTTTCCACAGCGGCTGAACTAATTTCAGAAGCATATAAGTATTCACTTTTCTCTACTACCTCATTATCGTTTTTCAACTTTTCATAACAGCCATTCTGGCTGGTGTGAGATGGTGTCTCACTGTGGTTTTGATTTACATTTCTCTAATGATTAGTATAATGGACATTTTTTTCATATATTTGTTGGCTGCCTGTATGTCTGCTTTTGAGAAGCGTCTCTTATGTCTTGTACCCATTTTTATTTTTATTTTTATTTGAACTGTTTAAGTTCCTTATAGATTCTGGATATTAGACCTTTGTCAAATGCATAGTTTGTGAATGTTTTCTCCCTTTCTGTAGGTTGTCTGTTTACTCTGTTGATAGTTTCTTTTGCTGTGGTTAAGCTCTTTAATTGAATCCACTTGTTAAGTTTTGTTTTCTCTGTTCTTAAAGGGGGAAATCAGATTAGCTCATGAAACACACAGTTCAAATACATACTTGTAATCATTGTAAAGCATTCACTAAAAACCTAGATTAAAATTATAATGATGTTAAATACACTTTAACAGGGAATAACCTTACTTTTTAAGGATTTTATGACAGAAAACAACATAAGTCAACGTAATGCATAAGGAACATTAAGAAATATATAAAGATTTATCAAACCAAGCCTCTATTTGTTCAATTATAAGATGAGAATTAGCTGTGATCAGTGTTTTTTTAAAATGAAAGAGAGCTGTTATATCTCCTTTAAAGTCATGAAAAGTCGTCATGAAATTAAATAAATGGGTCACAACCAGCATTCTTCTAATAAATAAAATGGTACGGAATAGAAAAAATAGAAAATATCAAAACCTATCATATGAGGGTAAGTGCTGTTTCATAGAACATTTTTTTAAGTTATGTTGGCATGTATCTCTCCCTGTATGTGATGTGTGTGTATAATCCACCATAAAATATGTGTCCTTTTGTGGGCCATCATACATACAATTTTGATTAGATGGACTAGTTTCATTTTATTTCCTAAGTTCTATAGTTTTGTAAACTGTCTCATATTTCATCAGGCTGTAACAACGCTATGTCACATTAAACACTAATTTCCACTGGATTTAAACTTTCATCAGTTTAAGCAAGAAATCCATCTCTTCTAAAATCCCCATTTTCCAAAATTGTTGGTATACAGAATATGAAGGCTGGTGGTATCCTGCATGTGTCATGATGATTCTAGTATAATTTTTCCACTCTGGCATTCTTTTCTAGGAACTGAACCAAGTTTGTCCTGAGACTCATTTTCAGTCCTTGAAGTTTTTGCAAGTGTTATATTTCATGCACAGTATCACGTTGACCCTGAAGCACCAAAGCTCTATTCCTGGGATCTCATAGTGCAGTGAATGAACTGAATTATTTCAGCTTCTAGCTTGAGCCTGCTTGTTTTTATAAGACATCAAACCTAATCCAACTGACTGGTAAGCCAATAAATGCTGTTCTATCAATTATCAGTTTTTGTCATTTCTCTCTCTTCTCCTTAAGTCTTCTGGCAAAAAGATTGTCCATATACCTCCAGCCAAAAGGTAAGGGCAATTTGTGTAGATCACTTGTCTATTTGCTCTTGACCCCTAACCTCCATTCTGCCTGACTCTGCTATGTGTTGCATGACTGAGGTAAGCATATTATATTTCTCAAACCTCCTCTGACAGCTGGCTTTTTCATGAGTACTTATCATTAGGAGAGGGAAAATAAAATCAGAAAGCAGGAGAAAGAGAGAAGTTTTCTGTTTCTGGTTCATTCAGTTTGGTAGTTGTTGAAAACTGCTAGAAATGCAAAAAGAGAGGATGATACTGGACTTCAGCAATCTGGCAAAAGCTCCCTTATTTGTATCGGCCCTGGGCTGGTTAAGCTGCAACCTCTTTGGTGGATCAAACAGCAACCACAACAGAGTTTCTAACAGAATTGCATCAGGCACAAGCTCATGTACTCCAGGTCAAGGACTGTCACAGCTTTTGAACTTTGAGTATCATATCTTTTGCCTTTTCTTTAGACAATATCACCCTTTCTCTCATTTGATATTCTTGTTCTTTCTACATATTTAAAGCCAGTCCTCCCTAGGGCATTTCCTCTAAATTACTAGAATTGATCTATTTCTCTAACTGAACTCTGACTCAGTCCTTCCACATAAATGGGGCTGGAAGATATATCACCAGAAACAGCACTATTTTGAACATCTGAGTTCCAGCTCAACTTTAGTCTATGGAATAAAAGATGAAGGCATTTGCATTGGGTTTATGAGTAGTCTTAGCACAATTATTTTTTCCTTATTGATGCTTGAGGTAAATTAGAACATTGTTCAATAAAAATTCATTGCCTCTGATCTCCATATAGGGAGTACATTTCCCTACTCCATAGATGTGGAACATAGCCATGCATTTTCCTTTGATCCATGAGATATGAGGTAAGTAACAGCAATAAAGTAGCAAGCTTATACCTTAGAGGGCATCACATATTTCTGTCAATCCCTTGGGCATATCCTGACTGCTACGAGAAAAAACTCCTGCTTCAATTGGCTTCTTCTCTCATCCATGCATGGATCAGAACTGCCCCAACACACATGCAGACATGCAGCCCAAAGCTCAGTTGTCTCAGCCAAACTACAGGCCTGAGAAAATGAAAATAAAAGCTATGTTAGTCTTTGAGATTTTGAAATTTGTTGATATGCAGACAAAGCTACTATTTTCATGGTTTTCTATGATATTTTACCTTTTCATACCTTATTGACTTCTGTCTATATGATTGATAATGTAGATAATCCCTGTGATCAATATCTATGCCACTCTCTGACCTTGTCATTGTAACCTATTGTGACTGGCTGCATAACATCTGGTGATTTCATTTAAAGCCATGAGAAAATGAAAATGTTATTATTTTTTCAGTACTTGGATAACATAGAAAGCAACTAGTAGGCTTGGCCAACAATTTCAAGAAATATTTCTTGGCTGGGCACAGTGGCTCACGCCTGTAATCCCAGCACTTTGGGAGGCCGAGGCAGGTGGATCACGAGGTCAGGAGTTTGAGACCAGCCTGACCAATATGGTGAAACCCCATCCCAAAAAAAGAAAGAAATAATATTTCTCAAAAAAGAAATTTTACTTAAGCTAAAAGTTTGTTATCCTTTATTTGTTTATGTATTTGTTCATTATTCATTATTGTAGGGAGTCCATGAGCCCCACACATTGATGTGCCAGAATGTAGGGATCCATCTTCCCATGTTGGGCACCAAAATGTAGGGAAGAAGCCCTACATCACCCGGGGGTAGCCCGAGCTCGGTGGTGACAAAGGAATGAGAAAAAGACAGATTAAGAGAGACAGTGGGACCCAGGGGACCAGCACTTTATTACTCTGGAGGAAACAGTGAAGACCCCAAGCTCTGATCATCCACACTATTTATTGATTACCATCACTTTGATCTGTATGGTAGGAGTGGAGTGATGATGGAGTGAATCAGTGAGCCAGAAGTGAATCAGTGAGCTGGAACTGGTGTATCGTTCTAAGGACTGATAACAGTGGCAGTTTGGGAGTTTCACAAAACAAGAATATATGGTTATCTTTAACCTATTATCTATGTGCACCTGGTGGAATGCGGGACTTAAAAGGAGCCTACAAGTCTGGCTACCTCATAGTGCTACAAAGGGGTTTTACGTCCTTGAGCACAATGTTTATGATAACGGAGCCAAGGTCACTTTGCACTGAAACGTGAGGCATGAAGAGGCCCTCCTCCTCAGAGGCCTCCTGCAGACTTCTGCAGTTTGTTGTTCCTTGTTTATGTGTTACTCATAACCAATTTATGTAGGCACTCTGTAAGTCCTTTCTCCTTTGCTGTTTTCCCCAACAATTATTAATTAAGGTGTGGAGAATACAGCATAAATCAAACAAAGGTCCTTGATCTCATTCTAAAACAATATAAATGAATAAATCAGCAATATAATGCCATATGCTATTTTAGACAGGTTGATCAGTGAAGATTTTTGGCCTTTTGCCATAGTCATGGTAAACACTAGCAGAGTTTATGTTTGTGTTATTGTTGAAATAAAAGTAAAAATCAATCATTTCATATATAAGATTAGTCCAAAAATATTCTTTTTTTCATTCTTTTTTGATTCAGCAATGTTTAAAATGAGATTCTGTGTTTTGCAAAATACTTCATGGTGAAAAAGTTGGCATTTACTAGAAAGTTACCGAAGGATATCTTTCAGAACCCAAATATAAGAATTTTAAGCAGACATAGCAAATGATTGGAAATAGAAATTAGCAAATTACCCGAAGAGCTGCTTTCTCCATTTCTCTTTTCTGAATTTTCTCTGCTCTTTACTTTGCTTGATGAATATCTAATTTATTCCTTACTCTGCAAAATTACTTTCTTTAATTGCCCATGACCCAATGTGGCCACTTTAGCCCCAAATTTAGAGATACTATGCAAAGATAACTGATAACATTTTCTAATTCAAAATTCTTAGTAAAGGGAATCTTATTAACCTTTACTAAGAGCCCAAGCTCAAAACTTCTCTAGGTCAGTGATTCCCAAAGCGCGATTTTTGTACCTGTAAGAGTAGCAACACCTGCTAATGCGTTTAAGATGCAAATTCACAGGCCCAGCCCCAGACCTACTGAATTAGGACCTCCAGGGATGGCTGTCAGAAATCTGTGTCTTAAGCCTTTCAGGTGATCCTAATGCATGTTAAACTTTGAGAACCACTACTCTAGTTCATGCCTCTAGTACTAATGAAGCATATGAAAGTAGATCACCTATTTCATATAAAACATAGTCCTTTTTATGAACCATGGGGTAAGACTGGGATGGATTTTGAAGAAATTTTTTTTAAATGGAACAGAAAAATATGGGATAGAAAAGAAATGATTAACCTCCTTAGTACATCCTAGGATCCTTCTCATCTTTAGTTCCATTAGGGAAATTAATTAAGCATAGACTGCCTTTCATCCAAGATTAGAATTTTTGTTAATAGAAATTACTTCTATTAATATAAAAATTTATTTTTCGTATATGAGTAAGTCATAAATTAGAACGCACAAGAAATGTGTGCTTTCGATTTTTTTCCAGAGGAATCAGATCCAAATACATAGACAAACACTTTACTCATAAGACCCATCATAAAAAGTGGAGAGTTTGAATTTCTCTTATATTGTGTTTCAGATTTTAAAATAGTATAAGTATTGTTTTTAGAACAGTTTGATAGCTAAATAACTTCCTGGGAATCCCAGCACAATATGGTTAATAACTACTGGATAAAGCTATGTGATGTTCATAAAGTCTTTTCTCTGACATCCTTACATGCTATGTTAGTATTCAATTCATAAAGGCAGCAGTGAGATTTAAAGCATTGCTTGTTCAGAATATTTTCCAGTAAAATAAAGGCCTTGGTATTAGAGTACATCATAGTAGAAGAGAAATTTCTGGTGATTTAATAACCACTATTTACTCTCAAGGAGTAGGAATCAAATAAATTCCACATCATCATAATGCTGTTCCAGGCACTGAACAAAGAAAACTACAGGATGTGCCCTTTGTCCTTCAATAGTTTACAATCTGAGAACATTTATTTTGTTTTAAACAAACTGATTTAAGCAATCTAGCACAGAGAAGAAGTCACACACAGAGTTCCCAGGCAGTTAAAAAGTGGTTGAAACAGAAATGGAAGAGACAGGACTCATTTTATATACATGGAAATACAAAACATCTAAGGATATAAATATTTAACCTTTCACCTGTGTTAAACACTCATAAAGCAAAAAAAAAAAAAAAACTTCCTTGATTTCTGTTCAAAATTTTCCTGCTGCAGTTCACTATCTTTGCTTCTCTGCTTCCTCTCTCAATGATAAACTGCTGAAGTAAATCATAGAAAGTAAGACAAAAATATATTTGTTTTGGGAATATTACAGCCAAATAAAACACATTATTGAGGGCAGACACGTGTAAAAGACAATGTAGAGAGAAGAATATATGTCATGGTAGGGACAGAGAGAAACAGCGAAACAAGACAGAGACATGACCTTAATTTGGCATCAAATAACAGAAAGAAAGCAGTGAGGATTAGAAGGTGCTTGAAAAAATTGAAAACTAAAATCGTAATCAAGAGTTTGAAAACAGTAAGTTTTTAAAAATACTAAAAATATTTAGTACGTACAAAAATAGATTAAAAAACAGTTCCTGAACCCATCAACAATGTAATCACAAGAACATTTCATACCTGTGTGCTCCTACTTGATTTTAGCACCATCCTGAATTTTTCATCATTTTCATTTGTTGTAAAATGAGATTTTACTAAATGTGCTTGTGTCAAAAGACTCATAAATTTGAAATCAAATTTAAATATATTGAGGAGAAGATAAAAATAATTTTAAAAGTAATGCTTTAGACAATGACACTTATCTGTACATATAATTGATAAAACGCGAAGATAAAAGTGGATCTAAAACTGGAAAATCAGCAAAGAATATATCAGCAAAGTAAGCAGTTTGTAGATGGAGTTCAAATGATCCCTTATTTATGAATATGTATTATCAGTAGCAATTATAGAAATTTAAATTTGCAAAAACAATAATATATTACTTTATCACCCATAATAGTGTAAACAGTTGAAAAAATATTCATATGCCAACAACGGCCTGACAAATTCTGGGGAAAGAGTGGTTTCTTTCATAGCTGACAGGAGAGTAAAGCAGTGGAGCACTGCTGGAGAAGACATTTGGCTGTAACTGTTAATAGTAAAAATGTGCACACACTAAGAGACAGAAATTCTAATTTTAAGTATTTAAGACAGAAGGAGCAAATGCATGCATGCATATGGAGACATATTAGGGTGTTTAATGAAGACGTGCTTGCCAAAACTTAAAAATTAAAACAAACAGAAATCCTAACAGTATAAAAACAATTATATCTAGTTTGTTCATTTGATAGAATAACACAGAGCAGCTTTGAAGCATAAACTAGACCTGCAGACATACCTCAGAGATATTGTGGGTTCAGTTCCAAATCATTGCAATATAGCAAATTATACATATTTTTTGGTTTCCAAGTACATAAAAACATTACATTTGTAATGTATTGCAGTCTATTAAGTGTGCAAAATTATTATGTCTAAAAAATGCACACATTAATTTAAAAATATTTTATTGCTAAAAAAATGCTTACTATCATCTGAGCCCTTCAGTGAGTTGTAATCTTTTTGCTGGCACAAAGATTGTAATCTTTTTGCTTCAGTGTTGATGACTGCTGACTGATCAGGTGCTAGTCCCTAATGGTTGGGATGGTTGTGGCAATTTCTTAAAATAAAACACCATGGTGGGAGTATCACTTGAGCCCAGGAGGTTGAGGCTGCAGTGAGCCATGATTGAGCTCTGCATTCTAGCCTAGGCAAAAGAGCATGACCCTATCAGTAATAAAATAAAATAAAATAAAATAAAATAGAAATAAAATAAAACTAAGACAACAGTACCGTATCAGTTGACTCTTCCTTTTACAAGAGATTACTTTGTAGCCTATAATGCTGTTTGATAACATTTTACCCACAAGTAGAGCTTCTTTTAAAATGCTTTGTTAACTAAACTTACAGACTATTCTAAATCTATTGTCATTTAAACACTGTTTAGAGCATCCTGAGGATGAGGAGATTCTGTCTCAAGAAATCACTTTCATTGCTCATCCTTAAATAGTAATTCCTCATCCATTAAAGTTTATCATGAGATTGCAACAATTCAGTCACATTTTCAGGCTCCACTTTTAGTTCTAGTTCTCTTGCTATTTCCACTACATCTACAGTTACTTCCTCCACTGAAGGCTTGAAAAGTCATTCATGATGATTGGAATTGACTTCTTTGAAACTCCTGTTAATGTTGTTATTTTGACCTCAACCCACAAATCATGTTCTTGATGGCATCTAGAATGGTGAATCCTTTCCATTGAAAACCAAGATAGGTTTTCAAATTATCTTGCCTGGTCCATCAGATAAATCACTCTCTATGCCAGCTATTGCCTTCCAAAATGTATTTCTTAAATAATGAAACTCAAAAGTCAAAATTACTCCTAGATGGTTGCAGGTACTCCCTTTGGTGAAAAAAAAAATTACTCTTTGATCCATGGACTGTAGCATGAATGTTACATTAACATGAATGAAAGCATGAATCTCCTAGTGCATCTCTCTCAAAGCCCTTGGATGATCAAGTGCATGTCAATGAGCAGTAATATTTTGACACCAATCTTTTTATGTAAGCAATGTCTCAACAATGGACTCAAAATATTCAGTAACCCATGCTGTAAACAGATGTGCTGTCATCCAGGCTTTGTTGTTTCATTTATAGAAGACAGGTGGAGTAGATTTAGCATGATTCTTGAGGGCCCTAGGATTTTTGGATTGGTAAATGAGCATTGGCTTCGAATTAAAGTCATCAACTACATTAACCTCCAAAAAGAGAGTCCGCCTGTTTTTGAAATTTCAAAGCCAGGCATTAACTTCTCCCCTCTAGCTATGAAAGTTTTAGATAGCATCTTCTTCCAATAAAAGGTTATTTCATCCACCTTGAAATTCTGTTTTTTTAGTGTAACCACCTTTGTCAATTATCTTAACTAGATCTTCTGAATAATTTGTTGCAGCTTCTGCATCAACACTTGCCTCACCTTGTACTTTTGTGTAATGGAGATGGCTTCTTTCCTTAAACCTCATGACCCAACCTCTGCTAGGTTCAAACTTTTCGTCTGCAGGTTTCTCACCTCTCTCAGCCTTCATAGAATTGAAAAGAGTTAGGGCCTTTCTCAGGATTAGGCTTTGGCTTAAGGGAGTGTTGTTGGTTTCTTGATCTATCCAGAATACTAAATTTTTTTTCATATCAGCAAGAAGGCTATTTGGCTTTCTGTCATTCCTGTGTTCACTGGAGTAGCACTTCTAATTTCCTTCAAGAATGTTTCCTTCGCACTAACAACGTGGCTAACATTGATGCAGGAAATCTAGCTTTCTGCCTGTCTCTGCTTTCAACACGCTTTCCTCACTTAGCCTAATTATTTCTGGCTCTTTATGTAAAGTAAGAGACAAGCAACTCTTCCTTTCACTTGAACACTCAGAGGCCATTGTAAGGTTCTGGTGGGCCTAATTTCAACATTCTTGTGTCTCTGTGAATAGGGCAGCCTGAGGAGGAGGAGAGAGACAGGTGAGTGGCCAATGGCTGGAACAGTCAGAACACAAACAATATTTATTGATTAAGTTCACCATTTCATATAAGTATGTTTTGCGGCACCCTCAAAACAATGATAAGAGTGACGTCAAAGATCATTGCTCAAAGATCACCACAATAGATAATAGTGGTAACTTTAAAAATAGAAATACTAAAATAGAATTCCTAAAATGTAACAGAGACAGGAAGTGAGCACATGCTGCTGGAAAAATGGCACCCTTAAACTTGCTCAACACAGGGTTTCCCCAAACCTTCATACTGTAAACACCACACACACACACACACACACACACAATGTTTGCAAAGCACAAGAAAGTGTTGTGCTATATGTGTATGGCTATATATGGGTTAACATAGGCAGATTAAAAACATATTTGGGTGGCAAAAAAGAAAATTATAAAATGAAACATACATCATACTCTTAATTATGTAAAATCAAAAACCTGCACCACAAATTTTATAAATGTTCTTGCACATATTTGGAAATATAAACCGTCTCTTTGTTTTCCCGTAAGGGAATACACACAAATCAGTTAAGGATGGGGAAAGTGGAAGATAGTTGTCAAAAGGACCTCAACCTTCTGGAACGGGGTTTGTTTTTGGATGTTGTGGGTTCTTGGCCTCCAACCTCTTAAAGAATAAGCAGTGGGGCTGCTTCAGCTGCACCAGATGCTTGCAAAAGTAACATATCGGACCCAAAAAGTGTTGCGGAAAGGTGATTTTATTTAGGTAGAGAAAAGAGAAGGAAAGGAGAAGAAGAGAAGGACTTCCACAAAGAGTGTGGAAGGGGATTGCGGAGGGGAAATCCAGGAGGGAGCTCCCACCTGGGAGGGAGTTCCAGAAAGGTGGAAATCGGGGGCAGGTGAAGGAGCACGGACTTTTATCCTGGGAGAAACCCCCACCAAGACCCTGGGCCAATGAAAGGAGTTCCTTGGAACTTCCGCTGGAGTGATTGACTTTTAGTTTATTCCCTCGCCCGCAAAATTCAAACATAAACCGTTCAATCTCCTGGATGGAGAGAGATGGGAGCGGGCTTGGCACCAGGAAATAATTGCCTTTAAAGCTTATGCCCGCTCCTGGACCCGGAAAGAGAACACACTCCACCACTTCCAATCTCACATTCTCGTTATTTAAAAGACCAATGCAATAAAGTATTGCTTGTGTCACCAAATTTTTAAAAAGATGAAAATAAAAGTAAGATTTAGACGGCATTTTCAGGAAAGCAAAAGCTTGAATCACACGCTCAGGCTGGACTCTAAATGTAATGTATGGTATCTCTTCATGGAAATAGATGCACTGGATTATCATGGTATGAAACATGCAAATAACTGCTCTTCTTTTGAATCTGTTTACCTACATCTTATAGTTTTGATCTATCTCCCCAAGAAAAGTATGTGCTTAGCTTGGCAAGATGAATTCACCTGTTAGCTGAGTACTAGATGGTTACCATGCACCCCTCTCTGCTCTGCATAATGGGAATACATCAGTAAATAAAACAACAGAATCTTTCCATGTGGAAATTATATTGTAGTATAATATATAAAAATGTTAGATGATAGTAGATGATATTAAAAATACAGCAGAAGGTGAGATATAAAATTTGAGGGAGTAATTGGGAATGAAATGTAGGCACAAGGATTATTAAAAGTTGTTACAGGTTTTGAATCATACCCTGAGTTAAATGGGAAGCAGTTGCTGAGTCTTAGGCAAAAAAATTATTTGGATATCTTTGGGTGCTGTGTTGAGAAGAGAGCAAAACAGAGCCAAGGTAGAAATGATAAGAATTGTTAGGATTCTACAGTAATCCAGACAATAGAATATGGTGGCTTGGACCAGTGTAGTAACAGAGAAATGATGAGAAATGTTCAAATCAAGATCTGTTTTGAGTGTGAAGTCCATAGTATTTGCTGTCAGGTATCCTATGGATTTCACAGGGATATTTTACTCCAGAGAATGTAGTTACATTAGTAAAAATAAGCAATTTGAAGTTTTGGAGAAAAGCATCATGATCTATATTAATTTAACTTATGGAACAAAAAGAAAAACTGGAATATGTGGATATTTTATTTTGATCCTAAAATGAATGCCTTTTTATAAAAAAGCTAATGTATTAATATAACATTTGGACTTCGATTTTAAGACTTGACCATAAATGATAAGAACTTGAACAAAGTCTCCTGTTAGACTAGTGAAACTTGAATATTCTCACTATGCTACTGTTTCATCACTCATGAAACACTGATTTTTTTTTTCTCATGTGTTGAAATCAATAGTGTCTCCCAACAGTAATCAGCCAGTGAGGATAATTGTCATTACTTATGTATGGGCAACCATCAAAATGCCAGATCAAAACTTGTAGAAAAGGTAGCAGTGGCTTGTAGGAAGGCCCAGAGATAATTTTGTGATTTTTAAAAAAATTTTAGATACTATGAGTAAAGAAATTGAAACAGACAATCTTTAGTAAAAATCTTGATGTGGCATTTAAAAGTAAGCTAGATCATCATAATTATAAAGTTGTCCTAAGAACCGATTACTAAAGTGTTCTTCTATATATGATTTTAGGAAATACTATATTATCAATGCTTTTGAAGACGATATCAATTGCTGAACTGAAAAATTACCCAGAAGATTTATAGTCTAATTATGTAAAATTTGTAGGAATAACTCAACCTGTTTTTTAATTATTCTTTTCCACATGCTTGCATAAGTTTGATAAAGACATAGCTCTTAAAAAACTCTTTTAGTATACACATATAAAATACAAAGGCAAGTGATAATAAGCATTGAATTTTAGTTTAATTGGAAGTATCTTTTTTAGAATTAACACTGCATCCTAGAGGGAATGGTGCTTCAGAGTCATGAAGTACACAATGTGCTTTAAAGTGATAGTTTTTCTTTTAATCAGAAGTAAGATCAAGTTAGCTTTAGAGACTGTGATATCATTGAAGTGCATTGAGTTATAATTAAGAGGACTAATTGTGACATTGACTTGCAGGAAAACATTAGTTGACACTGAAATGCTTATTTTACTGGTCTTTAATGCAAAAATAAAAACAATTGATTAGGAAATAACACTATCTGGTAGAAGTAATTCTGTAAATTCACTTAGTGTCTCAAACATGGTTGCAGAATTTTTGCATGGCTTTTTATATACAAAATAGTAATCTGCATGGAACATAGCATTTAGTAATCATTTTACCAGTGATGTGGCAATGAAGTTAAAAATAGCAACTTTTGAATTAACTTTCTAGATAAGCTCAAATATGTAGTATCAACGCTTAAGTCAGTGAAGCTACCTCTTCAGGAGCCAGAGTTAATATAATCTTTTTGGAAAATAGAAAAACAAGTACATCTGTTTCTTTGATAATAGAAAAATAAGTACAATTAAATAGAAACTGTGAGTCAATTGTTTCTCTGACCACCACGCATAAAGTAACATCTTAGTCACTGTTACCTGCTTCTGCCTATGACCTGCTCCGTTGGTCATAATATGCATTATATTAGCATTTTCTATTATCTATTTTGTATGGTCATTCTGTCTCTCAAGAGCATAATATCTACCAGAACAAAAACTGGTCAGGTTTTCTTACTGCCATATGTTTGGCTTTTGGGAAGTACCTGAGATACAGGAATTAATATTTGTGGTATGAATGAATAAATGTGGTGTTTGAAAAGAGCTTTGAGTAAAAATACTAAGTACAATATAAATCTAAGAATGTTGTTAATAATGAGAAAGGGGTGCACAAATCTTAGCCTATATTTTCAAAGGCACACAGTATATATACAAAATATGTAAGTGGGATTGTTCCCACATCAGTATATATAGACAGAATATGTACACTTTATATACAGAGTATATATATACTATATATATCTGTATACTCTGTGTGTGTGTGTGTGTGTGTGTGTATACACACACACACACACACAATCAGTATACACCTATATATATACACATTGTATATATGTATATATACACACATCTTAAGAACCCATTACTAAAGTGTTCTTCTATATATGATTTTAGGAGATACTATATTGTCAATGTTTTTGAAGATGTTGTTTATCAATTGCTGAATTGATAAATTACTCAGAAAATTTATAGTCTAATTATGTAAAATTACAAGAACAACTCAACCTGTTTTGAAATTATTCTTTCCCACTTACATGCATAAGGTTGATAAAGATATAACCCTTCAAAAACTCTTAGTATACACATATATACACTGATGTATATATACAGAGTATGTATACTGATGTGGGAACAATCCCAATTATCCGTGATGTCCAGGGAGTGAGATGTTTTCAATCTAATGGATAACGCAAGGGTTAAGAAAAACAAATTTGATCTTTCTTTTATTATTCTGGCTTATCTTGCTTTCCATTGCATCCTGTCATATTTTAAGATAAATTTTAATGTCATATATTCAATGACATGGAGGAATTTGGTGATGGCTTTAGGAAGAATTTTTAGAGTAATTTTTATATCATATTTACTGAAACTTAAATTATTCTGTTGTCTTTTCAATTGCTATATTTATACATTTTGATTATAAAATCACAAAAAGAGTTTTTTACTGCTTTGTGGTTCTTCCTGTTGCTTAAATATAGAATATAGGTTTTAGTTATGAGTAAAATTATTTCTCTATTTTCTAAACACTTTAATTTGAAGTTGCTATTTAACCTTTTTCTTTATTTTTAGAGCTTTTCATCAACCATCTGTGAAATATTTATCAATAACTTTATATGCCTTGTGTTTGTAGTCATGCTTGACCTTAAGAAAAACAATTTTATAAATAGTAGTTAGTGAATAAATAGTATACTCACATTGACATTTAGATAAACCAGGCTTTGAGGTTTTTTTTTTTTTTTTTTT
>NW_016107342.1:12376884-12393465 GCF_001604975.1 Cebus imitator | reverse complement strand
TTTTTTTTTTTTTTTTTAGGCAATAACTACTGGGTAAGCATACTTCACTCACTTCTGGATATATAACTAAGCACAGTTACAGAACCGATCAAATGTTTAGTTGTTAAACAGCCATTTTTCATATATTTTCTCTCCTTTTTAATGCAGAGAGGGCATTTTTAAAAATTCCTGACAGTTAATATTTAGAATTTTCCAAATTTAATCTTATCTCAAGTTCAAAGGTTACCTCCACTGAGATAAATAGCAATACATTTAATAATGTTCTACAATAATTTAACAAAAGATGAATGTTCCCTTTTCTGTCCCTTTCTCTGACTGTAAATTATTCAGGCCATGATAATATTACTAAGAACTAACACTTTAATGTCCTAATTAAATGTCACTAAGTACTAAGTATGTAATTACATGTAACTAAAACACTACATACTCTATTTATATTAACTCATTTAATCTCACAACAGTCCCACGAGGAAGGTAATGTTTCAGAATCTCAGAAAAACAATATGGAGAGGTTAAGAAACATTTCCCAGATTAAGGAACTTTAAATGCAGATCCTTCCAACTCTAGTCCCAAATCTTAACCACGATGTAACCATAACAAGATACAACTTTATAAATTATAGAATAATTTTGTTATAGTGGAAATGTCAATGGCTGATTAAAATGTATTTCTATTGTTATTCCTAACATTGCTATGTCTTAAAAAGCTGACTTGAGAGGACTGAAACTGATCTATATTTGAGAAAATACTGTGGTGTATCTGCTACCATGCTAAACAAATCTGTAAATTGAATATGGTCACCTCCATTATACCTTTTATTATATCTTTGTTTAATTCTAAATTAAATAACACACTATGTCATTAGCACAATGTAAATTGGCTCAAATATGTTAGCGTAGATGATTGCTTTGACCCATACAGGCATTTTAAAATTATTAGTCATTTATCTTATAACTAGTCATACTAAACATTTTTGAATATAAATTCATTCCAAAGTAAGCTACAGCACATCTTCATATTCTTACCTATAGATGATAATATTTACATGTAATAAATATTAAATAAATATTTTAAATAAACAGACAACAGTATTAAGAACAGAAAAGTAATTTTTCACAAAAAGACATGAGGCATACCAGTTATAAAATATTTACTTGTTTGCCCTGCAGTTGTCTTAAAATTAATTTGTAAAGTGTGATAGGCTAAGTAATAGCCCCTCAAAGATGTCCATGTCCTAATCCCAATCCCTGAAACCTGTGAATGTGTTACCCTACATGAAAAAAGGAACTTTACAAATATGACTAAGTGAAGGATCTTGAGATATGGAGATTACATTGAATTATAAGAGAGAGGAGGCAGAAAGAACAAAGTCAGTAAAAGAAGATGTGACAATGGAATCAAGGGTTGGAATGATGCACTTTGAACACACAAGGAGGGGCCAGGATCAAAGACTGCAGTCAGCCTCTAAGTACTGGAAAAGGAAATGGGATTCTCCCCTGAAGCTTCCAGAAAAAACATAGCCTTACCAACACCTTAGCTTTAGACTTCTGACTACCAGAATTTTAAGAAAATAAATTCATGTCATTCTACATCACTATGATTGAGATAATTTCTTATAGCAGTATTAGAAAGCTAATAAATTATCATTGTTTAATAGGACTTCTCAGACTTGCACCTCTGGCCAAGATTTGCCATCACACCAGAAATAATCAAACCAAATAAAGTAAAACAAAAATGAACAAACAAACATACATGAAAACCTGTTTTCAAAGTACTAGATATCAAATAATGAAAGATAGTCATTTCTTACAAGAAAATGAAATGAGTAAATATTTGAATTGAGTCCTATAATTTTTCTAGTTTGCTGTCTTCAGAGAAATTTCAGGCCATCGCACATTAAGGAGGAAACTCGACATAACATGGAGAACTCCCTGAGTTGAGGAGACAGAACTAAGAATCTGAAAAGAACATGGTAGCTAGATTTCACAGAACAGGGTATCTGAAAAGAGAGAACAGCTTCCCAGACATAGAGCTCTGGGAGAGCCACAATGAGGAAGCTGCCTGAGGCTGGGGAAATGGCAACCATAATTAGAATGAGTAGGGCTTGGAACACACACAGCTGGGAACTGTGTCCAGCTCTTTCAGAAACACTGGATAAACTCATAATACATGTGACACAGAACTCAGAAACTTTATCTTAGTAGTTAGGAATCTATACCTATGAATTGAGCACAACTAATAAATTTTAAGAGTAGCAGCTAAAAGGATCAAACTTCTTTTCAGGTAACTTATCTGAGTCTCCAAAGTTCATGAGACATTACTATATACCTACTAGAATGGCTAACATAAAAAGTAGTGAAAACACTTAAATGCTGGTGAAGATACAGAGAAATAGCTGGTGAAAATGTAAAATGTTAATGGCCATTCTGGAAAGCACTTTGGCAGTTTTTGAAAATATTAAATATGTAGCTGCCTTACAACCTAGCAACTGCATTTCTGACTATTTATCTCAGCAATGTGAAGACTAATGTTCACACAAAACTCTTACATGAATATTCATAGCAGTTTTATTCATAATAGGCAAAACCTGGAAACAACCTATATGCCTCTTGCTGAGTGAATAAACAAATTGTAGTACATTTGCACTGTGGAATGCTACTTAATAAAAAGAATAAGCTATTGATACACACAAGAACTTGAATGAATCTCCAGAAAATTATGCTGAGTGGAAACACCCAATCCTAAAAAGTTACATACTGTATGATTCCATTTAAAGAATATTCTTGAAATAATAAAATGTCAGAAATAGAGATTAGATTAGTGGTTTCCATTGGCTAAGAAGTGAGGAAAGTGGGTGGTATAGTTGCAAAAAAACAACATGAAGAGTCTGTGTGTTAATGAAGAATCTTCCTGACAGGCCCAGCTCTCTGCCCCAGTGCAGGTCTTTGCCCAGGCACCCTGGCCTCCATGGCCAGGACACACTTGTTTGAGCTATAAAACTATAAATGGATGTTTTCTGTCTTACTTTAAATTGGTAAATGAAGAGAATATATACTCTGAATTAAGATCCTTATGTGGAAATTGGGAATCAGTGTTAAAAAAAAATAGAAAAATCCTAAACCCCTCACATATGTGAAAGGGTCAGTAGAAGATTAAGAGAAGGTTGTGAAAAAATTATATCTAGAGTAAATTGTGATTTTGCTGTCATTTTCACCTTTGACGTCGGTACTCCTCCCTTTGTTTGAAGTCAGTGGTGAGTAAAGATTGTAATGTGTGACCCCTGTAATTTGATTAGAGGCAACTGGTGTCTTTTCTTGCCTATTTCATTTAAAGTGAGAGCAATCTGCTTTGACCTAGACTGAATGATAGGTGACTTCACTAGCATTGGTGGTGTATCTAATCAGAGTCTTCTAGGCACGGATATGTGAATATCTTCTGTGAGCCAGTTGTGGGCCATGCACATGAAGGAAAGCTATTGTGAGATTGACTTAGGTCCCTTAAATAAGGACTGCCGAGAAGGTAATTAACTGGAGCAGAAGAGAGTGGAAGAAGGACAGATGTTTAAAGTACTCATATTAGTCTGCATGTAGATGCACTCACCCAAGTCATGGAAGACAGAATCATATCTAGGGCTCTTAGAACAAGATACAAAAGCACTAAGAAGAGAAAGGCAGCTGTAAATATCTACAATTCTCAGAAAGTGAGATGCCAGTTTATAAGAGTATCAAATAGATAAGAATTTCCCTGCTTCCATTTTCTCATCTCCACTCTGCCCCCCAGCACATTCCTTCCCTTGGAGTCATACCCAGAGTGTCCAAAACTACTTTTTAGGCAGCTCAGGGAGGAAATGTGAAAGGGCTGGATGGTAAAGCCAGCCACTCCCTCTTTCCTATTGCAGGCCTTTCAACTGAACCAGGGATAGTGAGGAAAGATCTTCACCCAAATTAAGCTCAAAGTTTTGAGCATTACATAGATTATTTTCTAAGTTGACATGGCATTTTTTAAAAATTCTAAGTGACCAGCAAACTATATTGTACAGAAACATCTTGCAAATAGTAAAAATCAGGGATTGAAGATCTAGTCTCTATTGAACCTGCATAGGAACTAGGAGAGATGTTTCTTTATGGTTATATGCCATTAATCCTAACTTTAAAAATATTGTTATTCATTTAGTAAATAAGAATTCATTTAGTAAATAAGTAAATTTGCTTTAAAATTGCTGAAAACCATTTAAAATTACTTTCTGAAAGAGAATTTCATCAGAAACATGAATAAGATCAAGTAGTACACAGTTAATTCAACCTGTTTTTATACAATCCCTGTACAAGAGCATCGAAATGTTCCTTTGAACACATGATGTCACTGATGATAGCACTTCTGATAATGGGCCTGTGAATGTGATTCTGCATTTAATGAATAAATTTGTATCATAATAACCTTTAACTATTATGAATATTTATAATGAAAATGTTATACTCCTGTATAATTGAAAAGATGTCAGTTTTTCCCACTTACAAATAAGGTGCACATCTATGTGGGGAGCTTTATTAATCTTGATTAAAGTAATGTTTTCATAACTATTCCCTATGAAAACCCTGGGCTTGGAGTCAGCAGCTCTGAGTTCTTTTTTGGCTCTGTTGCTGGCTTAATGCACCACTCTAGAAGTGCTTTCTAACCTCTGAATCCTCTCTTTCATATATATTAAAGATATATATCACAGCTATTCCAAATAGGCCAAGAAATTAGGGTATATGGTGTAGTTTCCCAATATCTGAAACCATCCTTTACATTGCACTTAAAGAAAGCATATTTGAAGATTTAAATTTGCCTAAAAACAACCAAAAAAAAAGTTTTAAAAATCCCATTTATAATACCATCAGAAAATAAAGAATGCATTTAATGAGATGTGCATAATGTCTGCACAGGAAACTCAGAAAATCTTCAGTGATAAATTAAAGAAGAGCTAGATAAGGAAAGGGATTTACCTTATTCATAGATTGGAAGCCTCAATATTTTTAAGCTCTCAGTGCCCCTCAAGTTGATCTATTGATTCAATGCTATCCCAATCAAAATCCTAGCAGGATTTTTAGGGGGTAAAAGTTGGCAAGATGAAAGGTGCTAGAGTAATTGCATATTCATATGGAGGGAAAATGAATCTTTCCCTCCATCTCACACAATACAAAACAATGCATAGGCAAATTCACAGAGACAGAAAGTAGAACAATGGTTATCAGGAGTTGGGGTGATGGTGGAATGGGTAATTATTGTTTAACAGAGTTTCAGTAGTGTTTGATGAGAAGGTCTAAAGATGAATAGTGATTATTTCACAACAGTGTGAATATACATAATGCCAATAACCTGTACAATTAAAAATGGATAAATTAGTACATTTTATATTATGTATATTTTACCATAATTAAAATGAAAAGAGCTAGTTTAGGCTTTGAAAATCAGAGTGGCACTAAAAGCAACCTCTCCTAACTAATGTGTGGCTTATCAAGTTGGATAGAGAAACCGTTTAGCCTCTCTTAAAGGTTTGGGAAAAGATATTGAGTAAAAGTGTGCTTCAGACTTGAAAGCAGACATTATACTGATGGAATAAAAGTATATAGCAAGTATATGTTGAAAATATGTGCTTAAACCTGAGAGAAAATTAAATAACATGACTAGCAAGTGTGTGCTGAAAATATGTACTTAGAACTGATAGAAAATGAAATAACATAGCTTCCACCAGATCAAAACATTTGGATCGCCCTAGAGATGTCAGATCTGGCTTCTTGTATAGCTCAGTGTTATTTATGGACAATTCTTACAGTGATCAAAAAATGTTTACTGATGGATATGTTTATTATCTTGATTTGTGATGATGGCTTCAACAAGCTATATGTGTCAAATCAATCACATTATGCACTTTAAATATGTGTAGATTTGATTTTTGTTGTTGTTGTTTTGGGTTTTTTTTTATGAGACAGGGTCTTGCTTTGTCACCCAGGCCAGAGTGCAGTGGTACAATCACAACTCACTGCGGCCTTGATCTCCTGGGCTCAAGCAATCCTCCTGCCTCAGCCTCTTAAGTAGCTGAGACTACAGGTGCATGCTGCCATGTCCAAGTCACTTTTTGTTTTTTTGTAGAGATGAGGTCTCATTATGTTGCCCAGGCTGGCCTTGAACTCCCGAACTCAAGTTATTGTCTCACCTTGGCTCTCAAAGTGTTGGGATTACAGGCATGAGTCACTGAGGCTGGCCAATGCATACAGCTTAATATACACCAATTATTCTTCAATAAAGCTGTGAAAAAATAATTTTGATGGATGACAGACAAAAACATAAAAGCCATAAATATAAAACTTCTAGAAAAAAGGAATAATATCTCTATGACTTTATAGTAGACAAAGATTTCTTAGGCAGAGCACAAAGAGAATCAACAATAAAAACAGAAAAAGACAAGATGTCAACCACAAAATAATATGTGCTTATTAAGTGAATCATTAAGAAAGTGGAAAAGTAAACCACAGACTTGGAGACAATATTGGCAATGCATATTTGATAAAGAATTTGTGCATAGGATTTATGTTAAAAATATCTAAAACCCAATTTTTTTTAAAAGCAAGCACAATAAAAACTGGCAAAAGATTTGACACTTCCCCAAAGAACATACAACTGGCTAATAAAACCATAAAAAATGTACAATATTATTAGCCATCATGGAAATGCCAGTAAAAACCACAATAAGAAATCACTTCACTAGAATGACTAAAATTTAAAAGAATGGAAATACCAAGAATTCATAAACATGTAGAGATGCTGGAATTCCCACATATTGTGATAAAAAGAGAAACTGTGTCATCATTTGGAAAACTCTGGCAAATTGCTATACAGCAATACTTACTGCATGACCTAGGAAATTCACTCCTAGCTATTTTCCCAAGAAATCAAAATGTATATTCCCAAAAAGACTTTTATAAGAATATTTGTTATAGGTATATTTAGAATATTAAAAGTTGGAAACAAAGTAAAATGTGAAAGAGTAACCAAATAGTAGGTATTTATATAACAGTATGCTATTCAGCAATATAAATCAAAATGTGATCATGCCACACAACAGCATGGATGAATCTCACAGAAATCATTTTGTGCAAAAGACACCAGATATTCAAAATTCCCTTTACTTTCGGTTACAGAACAGAAAACATTGGTGATGGAGATTAGATCAATGTTCACCTGGCATGGGAAGAGATTGAGTGCACAGGTGCATGAAGAAACATTCAGAGATCACAGAAATGTTCTCAGTTGTAGTGGTGGCTACACAGAAGCATATATTTGTCAAAATTCATTGAACCAATTACTTAACATCTGTGCATGTTATGTCAAATATACCTTACGATGGTTAATTTTATGTGTCAATTTTGAGGTGTTTTTGAATAAGATTAACGTTTAAATTTGTGAACTGTGAATAGGGGAGATTGCCCCCCATGACGTCACTGGGCATCATCTAATCACTTGAAGACAGGAAAAAGACAGGTCTTGCTGATTGAGAAAGAATCCTCTAGCCAATTGCCCTCAGACTTCATCTGCACCATTGGCTCTCCTGGGTCTCCAGACTGCTAGTCCACACTATCGCTTTTGGATGTGCCAAACTCCATCATCTTGTAAGCCAATTATTTATAATAAGATAGATAGATGATAGATAGATAGATAGATAGATAGATAGATAGATAGATAGATAGATGATGCAAAATATGCATATATCCTCTTCGTTCAGTTTCTCTGGACAACCCTATTACAGAACTCATATCCAGGAAATAGTATAGAACAAATTCCTTAGAAACAATATGTTCTTTCTTTAAGAAAATGCTTATAAGTCAATAGATTTCATGCCAAGCTAAGTATCAGAGTGTATGCTTCAGAGATTACCAAAAATATTGTTGATTTTCCCTTATGAATCTTGAATGTTTCTACTACTAAAAAAGTCAAGTTTGTGCTTCATTCTTCTGATCTCATCAATTGAACCACCCCAACCTCCTCCTTCCTAAAGTTCCTAAGTCGTTTTCCTCCATTAAATCTATTTCTAAGCAGTTATTTCTGTTTGTTCTTATTCCTAGACCATCATTTTCATGGCTGTATTCCTACGGCAGAGTCTGTTGTTAGGCCATGACCCATCTGGTATCTCACAGCTGAAAGCTCTTGGAGTCTCACAAGAACCCTCCGTCTTGAAAGCAGATTCCCACATCTGCCTCCCCAGCACTGTGTACCTGAAATCTCTGCTCACCTGTTTGGTTTTAGCTACTGTTTCTGCTGGGTTTCTTGGAATCTCGCTTTGTAGGCATCAGCCAATTCTTGAGAGAAATTTGCAGGCAGGTTTTTAAACTCACTTTTCTGAAGTTTCCTCTCTCCAGGACTTTTTTTTCTGTCAAATCCTATCCATTTTCCCTACCAAACACACCCCTATAAAATCGGCCATTTTCAGCTTGGGCTGTATTACCATGAACTGAAAATTGGCAAATGCCTTGAGAGGAGAGAGCCAAACTACCTGATGTCAGTATTTTTCCTCCCCTTCTCTTAAAAGAGCCCTGTACCTTGCCTTTCTTAGTTCTCTCTAATGCCTTTTAATGGTTGCTTTGAATAGTTTATCTACATTTAATTATTGCTTTCAGGGACATGTTGGATAGTACTAGGGGTAGCCACAGCAACCTTTAAAAATATAAGTTATATAAAGTCACTCCTTGCCTTAAAACCCTTTAATGTCTTGCCTCTACACCTTGAACAAATTCAAATACATAGTTTTGACTTAGAAGGGGCTTGTAATCTAACCCTTGCCTATATTACTTAGTTCACCTGCAGTCACCTTCCCATTTTTTTCACTGCAATCCAGCCACATATACCTCCTTACAAGTCTTTAAATAAGCCCCTTCCTGCCTTTATATTTGCTGTCATCTCACCTCTGTTGGAAACACTGATTTCTAATTCTGTTATTGGTTAATTTCTTCTCCTTCCCATGACTGATGCAAATGCAACTTTTCAAAGAGGTCCTCCTTGGCTATATTATGTAATTTTATAGTCCCTTTTTAGTCACGATTTCTGTACACTGTTTTTCACCTTTTGCTTAACAGTGTATATCACAATATAATAAATCATGGACAAAGTCATACACAAAGAACAGGGGCAAATGAAGCAAAAATAAGGATTTAGCTGTGCAGAGGAGAATGTAATAACATTTGCAAAGTCAGTTTACAGAGTCTAATGTGAATATAAAAGTTCACGGGAAGAAGAGAAAAATGAAAAAAGGTGTAGATGTGAGACAGTCCAAAGTGCTCTGTGTAATAAAGAGATTTGCTTCACTCTATAATTTATTACCCAAATGAGCATTAATTAGAACTTAAGACCATTGTCTGAAAAACTATAATCAAGGTGTTGTTGAGTACCTGAAAGAGACAGTCTGTGCATTTCTCTGATTAATTTTCAAAGGATATACTCACAAAACAAGAAATTTCTGACTTAAAGAATATGGGCATGTTTAAGGTTTATTATTCTAATTGTCAAAGTATTCTAAGACTGAATGTGCCAATTTACAAATAACTGGTAAATGCAAGAGTGCTAGTGTTTGGCCACATCCTCTATAATATAGGATATTGCTGCTTTTTAACATTTTTGTCAGTTTAATGGAAAATGACACTTTCTTTTATTTACGAGAGAAATTGAATATATTTTCTTATATTTATTAATTGTATTTCAACAGTAATGAACTTTTTGTATACTTGAACCTCTTTTTTATTTATACACACATTGTTTTTACTAAATTCAAATAACTTTTCATATATCATGGCAAGTTTTGATTGATGGTTTCAAATGAACAATTAAAAATATGAAATGCTTCTACTTCTATCAGTACTTAAGCCAGATTTGCTTTGTGTATCTCTAGTTCCTTTTATGCAAGTCTTTTCTTCTTAATTCTTTTGGCAATTAATTGAGTCTTTTGTTCTCAAATATAAACTGTCTCCAAAGTAAGATTAGTAGTTATTTATTACACATAAGGTATATATCTTTAAAATGTTTTACTTTTGATTATATTCTAACTTTTGCCCTACTAAAAGTTTTTATTTTATGTGGATCAATCTATGATTTTTTCTTTATGGCTTCTCTTGTGGTATTATACTTTTAAAGTACTTCCTTATCCTAAGGTTCACGCAATTTTTTTAGTCACTTTAAAATTTCATGTCTTACAATTTAAATACATCTAGAATTTATTTTGACTTATGCGGTAAAATCTGGAATCTAAGTTACTATTTCCTATTGTCAGTCAATTATCACTACATGTTATAAAATAATCTTTTATCTCCTTAGTTTTAAGATCTCAATTTAAAAAAAATAATAAATATAAATGCAAAATATGTATATACCATATAATAGTTCAGTACACCCACACACACCTGGATCTGCTTCCAGGCATTTTTCTCTGCTCCTTTCATATATCCACTAACATTTATAATTGTAGTTCTTAATAACTAATTGTAAGATAAATAGAATTAAATTAAAAATCACATTAGTCATTAAATTAGTAATCAAACTAAACAATTAAGTATGGTATATAACATCTTCGCTTTACATATATATCTCTATATATCTTAAGGCAAAGCACATTTCATGGTCCTTCTTTTAAAAAGCTATTGAATATTTTGCTTTCTTTATTCTTAAAAATGTGCAATATTAAATGATTATCTTAAACCACATTTTATAAAGTGACATTTGATGTAAAATTGACAGTCATCTGGAGTTTGAAATAAATATAAGGAAATAATTGTTTTCTGTAGAACTGGGATAAAAGTAGATTTCAAAGATTTGTTCAGCACTGTTGTTATTCATCCTGTGCTGTGCTGAGAACACAGAAACCTTTCGGTAAATATTTATTCATTGATTGAAAAACATATTTGAAGGCTTTTAAAATGTGATCTATTTCTCCAAGCTGTGCAAATAAAATTACACAGATAAAAAATACCCCTTTACAATTTTTATGACACGTGTGTCAGTTTGAATCAACAATTAATATAATGTACATTAGTTACTCATAGAAATCCCAGTTCCTTTAGAGTATATAGAAAGAAGTAGATGTGATAAGCCTATCTTCTCAAAGAGTTTATAATCAAATCAGAGAAATATGTAATGTGCATTCAACCATTAAGAGAAAATTAAGAATTCCGAGAATGGAGAAGTTTGTAATGTCCGGAATCTCACAGTTTCCTCTCTTTGCCAAAAGAACAATACTCTTTTCCCTGAGGTACACAGAACAATAGGCGGGGAAACGATACAGCAGAGATTCGCTCCCCGAATGCCCAGGAAGCCTAATGACAGAACTCCAGTGAACCATTACCATAGAAGTAAGTAGACATCATGGTTTCAATGACAATTATTTTAGGTTGAATCCTTTTGAAGAGACATTCAACTGTGAAAACTAAAATATGATGTTTCAAACTTTTTTACACCCTTGTGCATTTTCCTTTTCTAAAAAAAAAAATTCCTTTCTTTTTTAAAATTCTATTTGAGGCAAGAGGCTTGGGTTGCTGACATGGGTATCAATATAAGTATTCACTTGGCTATTCTACAGTTTTTAATGCTGCCCAGCTGTTTATCATAACTATTTTCTACATATATATTTTCTTTAATGACATAATAACTTTATAAGCACAGCTTAATTTAATAGTTTGTCAGTTTAATGGAAAATGACACTTCCTTTTAATTATAAGAGAAATTGAACATATTTCCTACATTTATTAATTATATTTCAACATTTATGAACTTTTTGTGTACTTCAACCACTTTTCTATGTATACACACATTGTTTTTACTAAATTCAAGTAACTTTTCATATATTATTGCAGGTTTTGATTGATGGTTTCAAATGAACAATTAACCAGTTTTGGCATTGCCCAGCTGTTTAGGTGAACTATTTTCTACATATCTCTTTTCTTTAACAACATAGTAGCATTTTAAGCACACCTATACAAAGGAAACAAGAAAAGAATATTAAACATACTCAGGCTTACTGTGTGTTGTGTCTGTGGACATGAGGCTTAGACATCTTCAAGGGAACATAAAATTCAATTGTTTTGACTACTGTTACTCTGGGCCAACTTATATGCAAGAATAAAGCAGAGCAGTTAACAAGCTAATAATAAAAGTTACATTCAGGCTCAAATGTAAATAATTAGATAAGACTTTGTAGTTTTATTGTTAATATATGTATGTCATACGCTTTATAATAGTCTCTGTAATATTTTATGTTTGCTTAAAGAATCAGTTCAAAACAAAAAACTTTACAATAGACATGTCAACTTGAGCATGACATTTCATATTTTATCCTGCAATGTTTACGAATTCTCTGTTCCATTAAGGCTTCACCTTAATAACCTTAGAAGGCCCCATGAGATTATTCATTTTAGTGCCTGTTGATTGACATTTATATCTTTCAGCACAAAAAGCTTTTATTTTGAAATTATTTATTAAGGGGTTAAACTATTTCACCATATGCAGAGAATAAACACCTGCTTTTCCTCTTATAAAATACCAAGAAAAATAAATAAATAGGTGGATTTACGGATGTGTACCAAAACATCACGAAAGTGTAGTTGATTCTGCTAACAAAGCTACCTTAATAATCAGTAGAGATCACTACCGAATCAACTTCATGATAACAATTAACGTCGATAGTAAAGACAATCAGAATCATTCTTCCAAGTATACTGCATCCTAGCTCAGTTATCCAACCTAGATGGGCGTGGTTGCAGATACTAAACTCTCTCTCTCAGTCTCTTTTTCCTTCATTTTCTCTACAAATATTTTATAGAAAACAGATTGCATAGCCCACTTTTGACATTAGAGTTTTAGTAAGAAAATGAAACATTCTCTTTCTCTACCCTAGACATAGGTAAAGATGGGTGAGGTGGGCCTAAGACACATGTGTCCTCAGTAACTTCTTGGTTTTGATGTGTGGCAATGAGTGAAAATGAAGTAACAAGGGTATCTAACCCCCAAATCACTTCTTGTACTCAGGGTGAATTGATCAACAGAGTTTATTTTCCCCAGGAAAGCCCTGTGAGCTAAAAGGTAACAATTTTTGATGGTAAAAATTATTTCAAAAGTTAGGGCCTTGGTTTTAGTAGTTATTCTTCTGAGCAATTCACAAAGTTGTATCCAGAATGATCCAGCAACTAAGACAAAAGCCTTTGAACTTCTTAACTCTTTGTAAAATGAATGTTCTAATCTAAGTGATAATTACCAGTCTTAGTGATCAATAACAGTTTTTCCCATAGCTTCCTATTCCAGTCTACCCCTACCTATAATCTCTCCCAAAGAACTCTCAACAAATAGAACTTCTGGAACAAGTATGGTGTTCTTCATCTTCTTATGCAAATCAACTTAGACATGTTTCTGTTGATATCAAAATTATGACACTGAGCTACTTGTCAGAATGGCAGCTGTTTATTCAATGTTCTCTCCCACTACATTCATACCAGTAGCACATGGTATTGATAGTGCTGCTTCACAGAGTTAGGAGAATTCCATGAATTGATATATGAATAACACTTAGAACAGAATAAGCCTTCACTAAACATTAATAGACTTTGCCTCTTGCTGTGGCTGTTGGCACTACATGCATATCTACCTCACCCTCCAGCTTCCTCTCCAACCGCCCCCCCCACAACCATGGTTGGGACCATTGCAGCTACTAACCTGAAGGCAACTGGGAGTGGAATGATGGGGACAAGGAAGACACAACCTTCACTTTACCATTTTGACACTGGAGTGAAAAAGGTCCTCCTAGCCTAAATCCCTCTCTACAGTATTGTGGCTGAATTGCAACTTTTACAAAAGTTTCACTGAGAGTTCATGAGTAAACAAGTGGTATACAATCAGCAGTTATTTCTAATGGCCAATGCTTGTGGTCCTTTTCAAAGTCCACTAGTCCAGGCTTATATTCATGGAAAAATCTAGCACTCAAGTTGACAACTTGCTTACAACTGCTAGGGGTCAGCTCAGTTTTCACCATCAAAAAAGCAGTGAAGCATTCTCTTCTAGGTTCAATTATTGTGAAGTCTGGGGAGAATAATTCCCCCATCACCCAAACCCAAGGCTTGTAACCTGAATTCTCATTTCTTGTCCCAGATTCTGTCTTTCCTCCAAGTCATTCTCAACAAGGAGTCATTTCTGCAATATAACAATACAGTTTAATGTACTTTAATCCAATCTAAATCTCTTAAAGAAAAGAGATGTTTCTACCATCTGTCTCCTCCTGTCTTCTCACCCAGGCCGAAAACAGCAACAATGTCAGCAGAGATAGAGCTCTGACTCAGAAAAATGCACACAATTTTATATTGCAAAGCTGCATATTTAGCTTCTCCAGCCAAATCATCTGCATTTAGGTTAATGGGCACTTCAGTTCTTCCCACAGAGCAATGGTTAGATGCATTACGGGACATTATGAACATTTACAGATACATTTGCTAATTATTCCAAAAATTGTTTTAATTGCCTATTATATGCTTGCCACTGATAAAGAAAAACAAATATGCAATTTTTAAGAAAAAGGAAAACATTAGGCTGTCTTTTGAAGCTAAAATCTAGTGATAGAGAAATAAGTTAAAAACAGATTATTATGAATGTTATGAATTTCTATAAGTTTTGTAAAAGAAATAGAACCTGGGTAAGTGTTGAAAATACTCGCAAAAAAATCATTTCACTAAATGTAATTAAAAGTAGTAATAAAAAGTATGAAATATGGGGAAAATAGCAAATTTGGCATGCATATTGGGATAAACCTTTTGAAAATAGTATTGATTTCCAGGAATATATAGAAAAGCATACATCATGTGAACAATACTGTCCTTATGCGATAATCAATAAACAACAAGAGTAGCCTGCTGCCCTTCCTAACCTGCTACCTGCCCTATTTATTATAGCTTCAATCACCTTTTAGAATTCCTATATGTGTTTCCTATTTACTGCTTTTCCTGTTTATTCCCACTAAGTTCCACAGGTGAAAGGTTTTCTTGTCTGATGAATACCACAAACCATGAATGGTGCCTTACATGCAGCAGGGGCTCAATAAATATCTTTATTAAAGGCGTATGTATGTAGATTAATGAACAAATGAACATATTAAAATAAACTGGTAATTTCAAGGCAAAAAATATCCATAACATTAGATGAATTATAAAATTAACTTTTTAAAATTGTGATTTTAAAAGAATAAGATAAGTGACCACGAGGTATAGTGTCTCAGGCCTGTAGTCCTAGCTTAGGAGGGTTGCATAAGGCCAGGTGTTCAAGACCAGCCTAGGCAAGAGAGTGAGAGCCTATCTGTAAAAAAATAATAAAAATAAAAATTACCCTGATGTAGTGGTGCATGCCTATAGTCCCAACTATTCAGGAGGCCGAGGCAGGAGAATCCCTTGAGCCCAGGAGTTTGAGGCTGCAGTAAGCTATGATCTTGCCCAGCCTTGGCAGAGTGAGACCCTGTTTCAAAAGAAACACTAATAAAAGTGACTTTATTAATCTTCATTATCTTTCCTTGTACCTACAGAAGCCTGTTGCAATTTCTAGAGTTTACCATTTTAATCACTTATATGATTTATTAATATGCAAGAAAACAGTGAGAAGGAATATGGGAATAATTTGTATTTCCATATTCCAATTTATATGAGCAAATGTAGGGATTTTTAAAATAGGCTAATATAATAGTCAATGTGTTCAACCATCAACTCTGCAAATACTTATAGAGCACCTACTATGTATCAGGCATATAACTCCGAAAAACAAAACAAAACAAAACAGAATTTCTTACCTCATGGAAACAAATGTAAACCAATATGCAAACTGAATCATCCCAGAGAATGCTAAATTCAAATGAAAAAATAGGGTGAGTAAAAAATAGGGATTTCACATTTGGTTAAACGATTCATGGACAATCTCTCCTGTGGGTGACTTTTGAACTGATGCAGAATGGGGAAATTGCACTTGCTACAAGGAGATTGAAGAGAAGAATATGATAGGCAGAGAGGAGAGTGAGTACAAAACACTAGAGGTGACCGAAATGGACTGTTTGAGGAATGAAATGAAGGCCATTGTATTTGGAAATAGCTGAGAAACAAAAGAATTACAATGTGAGTTGAACTCAGAAAGTTATCAGGAGCTAAATCATGTAAGGCTTGGATGACTATGGATAGAATTTGGTCTTCATTTCCTGTTCCCTTGTAATTTTCCAGAGAGTGTCTTGCTGCAAATAATGCAATTTGATTCCTACTTTCAAAAATATTCCAGCTATACATAGAAAAATGCTGTACTTGGGGGAAAAACCTTTATTATGTGTAGTTTCTATTAAATTCCTCAATGAGAAAGTGTAACAAAAAGGTAGTATTGAATTACTATTACAATTCTATGCATATGTATTGCCTTTCATGCATTAAAAGTCACAATTTTTATAATTTTATTCATGTACATCACAAATATAAAACTTCTAATTTTTCATTTTTTTCTTCAGACACATTTTAAGTTTTTTTTTTTCTTTTTCCTTTCCGGTTTTTTTTTTTT
>NW_016107342.1:12351747-12376844 GCF_001604975.1 Cebus imitator | reverse complement strand
ACCTAAATTCTCCTGGGTGTGGGAGAGAAAATTAATGACAATTATTCCAGTCCAAGACTATTACTTTCTGTAAAAGTAACCCTAAAATTTGGCTTACTTCAGCCCTAAAAGAAATGGCATATTAACCCTGGCTGACTATAATGGGTAAATATGATCAATATTTTACTTCTTACTCCTCCGGAAAATCTAAAAAACCTGACAGGATACAGTAAATTTAAAGTCTAACCCATGAAGCTGTACCAACTTTAGTTTGGCCAGTAAGTAGGTATTTTTAAACCTGTACGATAGATGTGACTAAAACAATTGGCCTTGTTGACATTGTTACCTTTGGGTGGATAGAAATAAATATTAACAATATAATTTACCGTTGCACATTTTGGCAAGAAAATTTTTAACATTCATGAAGCCAGGCTGGTCTTATTCTCCTTGGCAGCGTCACAGCCTACTCCTGATGGAAAACATTTTTAATCACAATTGGCTAAGTCATTTGTCTTAGTGAGACCTCACAGGCAATAGATGGCATCAGCAAGTAGATATAGGAAAACTGTCATCATTAATTATACTGAGGACTGCAGTTGGGGTCCCTGAGCTTCCAGTCACAGACTCATAATGTGGGTAATACAATTTGTGAATCAAACACAATTAAGTGTAATATATAATTGATGTCTTTCTATTTGCCTCTTTAATTGCAAGATCAACTCTTGAGTCTACACGATGGTGACTAGTACCCAACTAATTCTTTGGCTATGTAATCTAGATTTACTAGTGGCATTGTATTTGAGCTTCCTGAAAAGTTTCGTGACAACCAGCAGTAATGAGTAACTTTAGCCAGTATATACACAAACAAAGTGAAAGACTGAAGCAATTCTCTAGCTAGTGTTTCTCTGTAAATGTTGATCATCAGGATGAGTAAAATTTCAAGGAAAATTTGCAGACATAAAATTTTCATTTTTAGAAAATTATTGGCTGGACACCGTGCCTCCCACCTGGAATCCAAGCACTTTGGGAGGCCAAGGTGGGCAGATTGTTTGAGCTCAGGAGTTCAAGACCGGCCTGGGAAGCATAGAGAAACCCCATCTCTGCAAAAAACTCAAAAATTAGCCAGGTGTGGTGACGTGCACCTGTAGTCTCAGGTACTCAGTAGGCTGAAGTAGGGGACGATTGCCTGAACCCAGGGATGTCAAGGCTGCAATGAGCCATCATCGCACCACTGTACTCCCTCTTGGGTGACAGAGTGAGACCCTGTCTCAAAAATAATAACAATAATATTAAATGAACAGAAAAAATTCCTGTAAAAGTCATTTAAAATAAAACTATTTAAGAGTGCCAACATTTTGACAAATGGGATGTAACTTTAGAATATTTTTAATTGGATAAATAAGAGTACATAGAAAACTTGCTGCATCTTTTGGCTCTGGTATAATAGATGCAAATTCAGTCAACCCTAATGGCTATAAATCAATATTAATTTGATTACTTATGCATTTAACTATTGCCCTAGTATTTTCTCCTGTGGAATTTACAGTTTAAAATGCATTTTCTACTTACGTTCTTCCATATTGATCAGGATTACAGTTTCTTAACAGCTCTGGTTCTATAGCATTTTGCTCTGCTATTCTTTCCTTTTACGCTCATTCATGTCTTTCATATTTTTAGTCTATTGAGCATTGCACTTTAATTTTGGTCAGTCTATTTTTCTTCTCTAAAATTACAGTGGCATTTCTACTAACATGTATTAAAATTTCTATATGCTGATTCATCTACTTTTTATATTTAGGAAATTTTTAAAAAGAAATCTTATGTGCCAAAATTCTCCTCTCCTCTCCATGCAGAGATCTCTGATTACATAAATCAGTGATCAAAAATGCACCTACCTGTCACTTATAACATTTTGCAAAATGTAAGGTAGCTTTTTGTAGAAATCCCAAGTTTGCCTTCTAAAAGATACTTTTATAAACCACTAAGGGATTTACATGATTCTTAGAAACATTCACTATTTAATTCTCTCCTCTCGGTATTCATAGTTGTAAATTAATGTGTGTGTGTGTGTGTGTGTGCGTGTGGATTTGGAAGAATTAGTCAGCTCGACATGATTATGTAAAAACCATGTCTCACCAAACATAGAGGAACATAATGACGTTTTTTATGTGTATCTTTTCTTCCTTTCCTTTTCCTCGTTTTGCCATTGACCTATGAATATAAAATAGCGTAGGGATGGCAACACTGTTTAAAGATGTTAGTTCTTGCCATCTCCCACACAGTGTAAGTACCTCTAGAGATACAGAGTAACATAGGCACATTGCAACTTGGTCTTCTTTGCTGTATTTTATGTGTGTGTGTGTGTGTGTGTGTGTGTGTGTGTGTGAGAGAGAGAGAGAGAGAGAGAGAGAGAGAGTCTGTGTGGTGTGTGTGTGTATGTTGGGGTGAAGGTCTGGCAAGTGGGCTGTGAAGAAAAATAAAATACTAGATGTCATTAATATGATTATAGCTATCCTTCTTACATTAACTTACTTCCTCCCTGCAATTTTTGTTATTCTTGATTGAATCTAATGAATTTTCAGACTAAGCTAAACTTGAGTCAATTTGGCTACCACTCTGTTAAGGCAGACAAATTCTAAAACGGCACTGCTTTAATGCATACCTTCTCTATTTTCCTCTTTCTCCTGAACTAAACAAAAGCCTTTAAATTCACCAACCTGTAATGAGGTATGTAAAACACTATGACATTAACACAGTAATGCTTTGTCCCAGGGTCACTTTCATATGGCTAAAAGCAAAACAGCACACTCTCTTTAACTCAAAGTAGCCTACATATTCGATATGGTATATATACACAATGGAATACTATTCAGACTTTAAAAAAAGGGAGCAAATATCCTGCCATTTGCAGTAACGTGGATGAACCTGAAGGACAGTATGCTAAGTGAAACAGCTAGGTACCAAAATAAAATTACTGCATGATCTCACTTACAGGTGGAATCCAAAAAAGTTGAACTCATAGAATCAGACAGTGTGATGATTCCCAGAGGCTGAGAGAGGAGGATGAATGGGGGAAAGAGAGGAGCTAGTCAAAGGGCACAAAGTTTCAGACAGGTTGAATAAATTTGAGTTACCTATTGTGCAGAAAGGTGACTGTAATAAACGAGTATACATCGTATATCTAGAGACAAGGAAAACTTTGTCTCTAAAAAAAATTAAAAAATTAACCAGGCATAGTGGCATGTACCTGCAGTCCCATCTACTAGGGAGGCTGAGGTGGGAGGTTTGCTTGAGGCTGCAGTGAGCTGTTATCACGCCATTGAACTCAGCCTGGGCAATGGAGAAAGACGTTATCTTAAAAAAATAATCAGTATTTTCATATAACCTATGTACATCCTCTTGTATTCTTTAAATCATCTCTAGAATATTTACAATACTCAATACAATGTAAATGCCATGTATATCTGTATTTGCATTATTTTTTGCTGTATTTTCAACTGTCTTTTTTTCTGAATATTTTTGACCTGCATCTTTTTGAATCCACGGATAAGAAACTCATGGATCCAGAGGGCTGACTATACTGAACTGGGATTTGACACTAGACTCAATCCCTTCAAACAATACTTAGGAATTGACAAACATCTCTAGAAAGGATAAAAAACAATGACCCAGTCTTGTGCCCATTACAGTAAGCAGTTGAAAAGGGTCAGAATATGCCACCCTGAATACGTCACTTTGACAGAAGAATTATTTTGAGTTGAGTTCCAGAAGAGCTCTCTGCTCTCTCTTTTAACTGCCTAAAAGTAGAGCATAAATTTCAATTTGTAAAGGAATCCTCCTCTTTCCTTGCATCAGGAATAGAAGAGCATTCATCACGGAGAAAGAATTTACACTAAAAGATATTTACATCAAGACACCTTACTGAAATAACCTTATCTTCCCTCACAAGCTTTCTACTCAGTTCGCCAGGATTTCTTGACCCTTGAAGCCCAAACTCCTTTTCTTTTCTTAAAAACTGGTCCCCAAGTCAAACCACTTTGAGTTTTCCTTATTTTCTGTGAATTCCCATGAATGTAAAATATTAATTAAACTGTAGTAATCTGCCTTTTTTTAGTTTAATTCATAAGCCCCTAGTTACTTAACCTAATAGAATAGCACAAAAGATCCCCCTTCTAAGACAATAGTATGTATAATTTTTTCATTAAAAAAATTTTAAAAGTCTCCATATATTATCCAGTGACCAGTCCCAATAGTTTAAATTCAACCAACCCTAATGGGTGAATTCATGTCAGGCATTTCCTTCTCATACATTGATAAGAAAATATTTCTGAAACAAGTGAAGCACTAAAATATAATTGAAAAGGCAAACAGTACGGGAACACTAGCTAAATTGAAGTGTGAGACAGAGAATAATGGAGGATACCTATAAAGAGGCTTCCTATCTTACTATTTTCTCTATATTTGACCATGCTTATAAATCAATTTATTATACATGTTAGAAATATTAACTAGGTCATAATATCTTAAATTAATGCACTGATGACAGTTCCACAGAGAGTTTCAAGGAAAATACTGATGCTTTTGGAGCTCTTTTTTTGACATTTGAGTTGGCATCAAGTACAAAACATCTCCTCCAACCCATCCTTTAGGGACCTGCTAAGTGACAGAATTCTGATGGGGCAGCACCCAAATGACTCCATGTAGCAGATATGATACTTTTGCTTTTATGATGCCATCTGCAGAGAAATAAATCATCTTAAAGTTGACTGAGTGTGTACTATGTTCACCTGCTTGAACAAATTCAATGTAATTGACTGACAATAATAAAAGGGGATTAGAGAAAAAAAGGCCTCAGAATTGTCAAGTGAGTGTCACCCGATCCCTGACTTCTGAAAGATGGTCAGGATACAGATGGGCTGAAAGAAAGAAGAAGCTATCCAAGGAGAGCAAAGACAGACAGGACATAAGGAGTGTGACAGCATGGCATCTGTGTTTGTGCTGGGAGAGTCTGCATGCAGTGGAAGAAATGGGAGGAGAGGTACTTTGCATAGTTAAAAGGTTAGTCTGATTGAAATAGATAGTGCATGTTGTTAACTAATAAGGGATAATTTAAAACTGTACAGTTCACTGAAATTATTGAATGCTCTAATTGGGGTTTATTTTTGTATCACATTTGACATCTCAGCACAGTAGCACAGGTAGTACACTGAGAATTAATTAACTGAGAGCATCCTGTAGAGGTGAGGCTTTCATGCATTTTCCTCCTCTGCATACCAGAATATGAACCTAATGGAAAATCTGCATCCAGACAGACCAGGACTCTATATATAGCAAAATCTTGAGGCCATTTTTGAAGGGATTGTATAAAGAGAAAGAAAGAATATGTAAAAAAACAAAAATTGGCAGAACACATATCTGTAATGAGAGTTGAGTATATTACTCTAAATGTTTATACAAATGAACTATAACATCTCTGCAATGAGTTTTGTTATAACTTTTGCTCCTCCCATTGAATAACTAGTAGAAACCACTGGCCAGAGTTTTTCTGATGATCTACTGAATTTGTTGCCTGTGCCTTGCGCTCTTGCTTCACGATCCATATTGATCCTCAGATAGTTCTTAATATTCTCTGGTTAATTCCTTTAGTAGCATTTGATGTTTTATTTCTGCTGTTCATTCTAGCTTGAGTGGCTTGTTAGTGTGGTCTTGTCCTCTTAGCAATAAATTTTTGAAATGACAGACAGAGAATTTTAAACTTCCCTCAGAGGAACTTATGAATAGAACCAATGTTAAGAGAAATGGGCCAATAGGCCACTTACACATGTGGATTTTCTACCTTTGAATTATCCCAATCTTAGAAACTTATACAAGCATTGAGTTATAAGCAGATAAATGCTCAGAGCATAATACTTAATAACTTACTTACAAAATTTGGTGAATTTCTTTGCAAATATTTATGAATATATAATATCACTCCATGCCTGGACCTAATATTCAACATGAGAACTCTGAGTGCCCACTTTCAATGCTGATCAAACCCTTTGTGTTCTCGTATCCACCATGTGGTGTAGCTATAAAGATGGATAGCAGCAGAAAAACTAGCAGGCTCCTGTGCAGTGAGTCAAATGGGAATGACAGACAGCATGACAAATAGAAAAAACAATCAATCAGTCAACATTCATATGCCATGCCACTACTAGGGTCTATGCTAGGAATCAAAGAAATAGTTGACATTGATCTTGCTTAAAAAGATCAATTTGGAGGTCCAACATTTACTCCAATGTTTTCAAATATTCTTTTCAATATTCCAAAATTTAAATATTTATTAAATAATTAAAATTTTAAGAGCAAATAATGACATTAAAGGGAGGTAAATATCAGTGTGACATGGAATCATCAGGACTCAAAAGGCTTGAAAAAATATCTTTTTTTTTTTTTTGGTAAGACTTTGAAGCAGGATTCAAGACAGAAGTTTCAGAAACAAATAAGAGAGGTATTGTAAGAAGTGGGAACAAATGTAACAAAGACAGTGAAAAAAGACTGAATGTGGCATATTATGGAAATAGGGAAATAGTGAGATTTTGCTTAAGAGAAACCTTCATCAAAACACAGCCTGAAGTACCAGAAGACCATCTGCTCAGCAATAGCAAATACAGAGATTCACTTAGCATAAGCAAAGGGGCAACAATTCAAGGGACAAAAACAAAAGGTGTATAAAATTAAAAGAGCTGGCTAGGTGTGGTGGCTCATGCCTGCAATCCCAGCACTTTGGGAGGCTAAGGTAAAAATATTGCTTGAGCTCAGGAGTTTGGGACCAGCCTTGGCAACATAGGGAGACTCTGTCTCTGCAAAAAATAAAAATAAAAAACAGCCGGATACGGTGGCACATACTTGTGATCCCAGCTACTTGGTGAGAGGCTGAGGTGGGAGGATTGTTTGAGTCCCGCAGGCTGAGGCTGCAGTGAGGCTTGATAGAACCAGTGCATTCCAGCCTCGACAACAAAGTGAGTCTCTGTCTCCAAAAAATGTGAATAAAGTTAAAAGAGCTTTAAAATCCTGTTTCTTACTGATAGTCTGTTGACATTTTGCACACAACAGGTGTCCAAATTATACTACAGAATTATTGTCTGGGCAGAATAAAATACATTGCTTTAAAAGTCAAATCGAGACATTTTTTCCCCCTGAATATGTTTTGACTTTGGAGATTTAGAAGGATCAATTTCTATCAGTGGTAGAGGGCTACACTCTGAATATCGAGTTTAAGAACCATCATTTGTTTGAGCTACATTATAGCAGTTTAATTTTAAAACAACACAGTTGAAATAGTTTTTGGAGCTAGATAGTAGATTGTAATACAGACTAGAAGGAATTGCAGTACATTTCTTCAGGGCACAAAGCAGGTGCAGTTATGACTCTGCATGTGCATCTGATGCTTATGTATTTTAAATGTAAATTGTTTCTTTTAAGAGAAAATATTATATTGAATATTGATGCAAAGGCATTATATGTTTGTGTTTTATTTTCTTGAGATATAAAACTCATTCTGCACCAATAATGAGACTTTGATGAAATATTCCAAAGTGTTTGTAACAAATCTGCCATTTAAGGAAGCAGATTTATATAAGCTATAGCTGGGATTTTTTTCTGTATCTATTTCCAGTTTCTTCATAATATTTTATGCAGGCTTATTATGATGTTATCTATAGGTGCATTTAAGTATGTTTTGAATAATGGGAGGAAAATTAAAACTTGAAATTTAACAAAAAAAAAACTTAAAGTGAGTTACCACAACAAAGAGTTCTTAAATAACAAATTTTGGAAGTTGGATAAAATTCTTCCTAAGAGCATTCATTATATAAAGCAAATAGCTGAACCATGTCAGGTTATAATATAGTAATCAAGATAAAGGGCTTCCAGGCCAAGTTGCAGCTTTCATTTTAAGCCCCGTGGTGGCCAGGCTGCTTCTCACATGGCTGCTGATGGAAGCTGTGCCTTCAGCTTTTGTGGTTAAGAAGCTGGGTATCAGCACTTTGGGAGGCCGAGGCGGGTGGATCACGAGGTCAAGAAATCGAGACCATCCTGGTCAACATGGTGAAACCCCGTCTCTACTAAAAATACAAAACATTAGCTGGGCATGGTGGTGCGTGCCTGTAATCCCAGCTACTCAGGAGGCTGAGGCAGGAGAATTGCCTGAACCCAGGAGGTGGAGGTTGCGGTGAGCCGAGATCGCGCCATTGCACTCCAGCCTGGGTAACATGAGTGAAACTCTGTCTCAAAAAAAAAAAAAAGAAGAAGCTGGGTATGTCGTGGACCAATATTTCAGATACACTTGCATTCAAGAATGACTTTTCCAGTTCTTCCCCAAGAAAAACTGTTCATCTTGATGGAACCATGACAGAAGTCTTGCCAAAGTACAAAAAGGGTGAAACAAATGACTTTGAGCTGTTGAAGAGCCAGTTGTGAGATCCAGACATAAAGGATGACCAGCTCTTGAACTGGCTGCTAGAATTTCGCTCTTCTATCCTATAATTGGCAAAAAACTTTGAGCAGCTCCCCAGTATTATATTGAGATTGCCTTGATTGGACAGAATTCAAACAGTGGTGAAAAGAGTATCTGGCTTCTCTGGGTAATTTGTATCAACAGACTGTCTTCCTTAGCCCATGGCTTATCATAATTGCTTCCCATTTGGGGTACGCTCCCTGAATGATCATTAAGAAGAGCCATGTAAACGTTTCAGATTCCGATGATGGAGATGATTATCTTCCTGCAAAATTTTGACACATGTCATAGAACCTTGCAAATAATAGCAAGATGTGTCCCTCTGGCACAGTGGTTTTTTTGCCCATACTGATTCAATCACAGAGAACATTGGAATGTTACATTCATAACTTACCAAGGATTAGTATGTACTTTCCAACCTTGAGGAATGAAATTCTGGAGCTTATTATTAAAAATCTACTCAAGTTCGATGTGAATGTATCCTGGCAGTATATTGAAGATGTTGAGGAAACAGCAGTTCAAACTTGTGGTGGGACAGATTCCATGGAATGTTTGTTTAATATGAACGAAGATGAAGAGACCGTTTCGAAGGCTGACCCCAAATGGCTGGGTCAGATGGTACATCCTGTAGTTGAATGCCTAGACATCCTGCTGTCTTTGCTTCTGCAGAACATGATGTCTGCTATGTACAATAGATGGTAAGGTTGATAACAACAAAATAAATGATTTATAATACATCACAAACTGATAAAACATATTTGACAAACTCCTGTTTCCCGTGCCTGCCTACTGTCATGTACAGTTTTTCATGTTTTACCTCCATAGCTTAAAATTGGGACTGTCAGAAGCATTTTTGGAACATCTCTGGGAAAAAAAATGCAGGATTCAAATAATCCTGCCATCATCAGGTGAGCTGTTGGAAATTATACTGGAAGCTCTTTGGCAAGAGCTAAATTCATTCCTCTCATTACAACTATAAAATAATGTCTAGGTCTTTTGGTTAACTGGCCACACAAATACCTTAATAACAAGGATCAGAAAACAAAGGCTTTTGGTGATGATGCTCCCCATTGATCATTTTATTCAGCATTCCAAGCTATGTTCTGTACCTTTGTTTTTAGACACAAGCAGCTTTTAAGTGGAAATCTGAAAGAAGGTTTGAGATGTCTTCAATGCCTAAATTTTTAAGGGATAGTGACTAGTCAGCTAAATCCTCCGAAGATTTGCCTGCCCTCAGCAGTTACCTTATTTGCTGCTATCACAGGTAAAAAACAGCTAGTCTGCTCCACTATCAGTGAGAGTAACAACGGCCAGAAATACAGCTGGTGGGAACTCGGTGTGAATATGCACCAACCCATTGGACGCCTTCTTCCACTTTAATCCTTGTGTCCTTAAGCAGTCAAAGAAAATCATTGATTCTATTTAACAGATATGGGAAGACATAAGTGCTGAAGAACCTCAGGAATTTAAGAAACCTATGAAACAGGAGATGGCAGAAGATGAAGATGATCTTTTGAAAGGTGAAGTGCCGCAAACTGATACTATGATTGGGAGTATACTGAGCCACTTTGATGTGATGCACATTTTCAAAGTCCTTCAAGCAGTGTGGGCTCCACACGTGTGTTATACCTGGCAGATCAGTTCCTTCTCATCTCGAGGATTTGTGATTGAGATGCAGCATTCTTCCTCATCACTTATCATGCTCTTCAGCACCTGTCCATGCTGTTTGGGCACTGCATTGAACTAGAATGAGCACCTGACTCGGATGTCATACTTTCAAATTAGACTTGAGTGTCTGAACAGACCTTTTTTTTTTCTTTTTTGTTCCCCTTTGAGAAAAAATTAGAAGACTGAATGTCATGTGCAATATTTTACAGTGGGGCTGATGATAAATGTTGAAGACTTTGCTTGTTTGTTTAAGAAGGACTTTTCTTATGCCTTACAGCTTTTTAACCTAATTATTGTGTAATTTCTAACATAGACAGAAGCCCATTTTGACAGACTGCCTTTTTAACATAGAATTTGTCAAAGCCATAGTCCTGGAACTTTGCTTTCAGTGAAGAATCTTCTAGGGTAAATCCTTTATTTAAAGACTCTAAATAGAATGTGTTATTTTTGCTACATTGTTTACCTTCTGCTGTAGTTATGTGTTGGAATTCCTGTAGGGTGAGGAGAAAATGGAAACTGGGGAAATATCCAGACCTGGTCTGGGACAAAGGGAGTTGGGGCTGGCACTGAGGGAGATCTCTAGGGACCTCAGAGATCAATAAAACCAGTAGGGGAGAGATAAAGAAATTAGGGAAACAGAATCAGACAAATAATATACTTTCATGGTGTGAAAATGAGTTTAAAAAAAACGGAGATCCAGGTAAATGTAATTTACATTGACAGAAAGGCTTGGGCTTACATTAAAAAAATGACATCATATTTGCCCCTTCGGCTTTCAAGTGTCCCATTAGAACTAGAAATGGTCTTTGGTAGTAGTTAGGTAGAGTTATTTTTGTCCTGCATCAATTGGTTATTTTGAAAATTTCTTTGTTCAAACAGGAAAACAATTAGGGCCGGGCGTGGTGTGGCTCATGACTGTAATCCCAACACTTTGGGAGTCTGAGAGAGGAAGATGGCCTAAATTCAAAAGTTTGAGGCCAGCCTGGCCAAAATAGCAAAATTTTGTTTCTACAAGAAGCACAACAATTGGCTGGGCATGCAGCTTTAGTCCTAGTTACTCTGGAGGTTGAGGCAGGAGGATGATGTGAGCCCAGGAGGTGGATGCTGCAGTGAGCTGTGTTTTCACCCCTGCAATCCAGGCTGGGCAACAGAGTGAGACTCCATCTCTTAAAAAAATATATAGGTTATTCGGCGGAATGGTTTTGCTAGCAATAATAGGCCAACCTTAATACTACAGTCTTTGTCCAATGGCTATGCCTATCATGGATTCAGCTTGGTGAAATCCCTCTATAGGAGCCTCTTTTTCTATTTTTTTTTTTTTTTTTGTGAGCCTTCAGTGCTGAAGTTAGGGTGATACCCATTTTTCTTTAGCCAACTCTGATAATGCTTTATTTATTTATTTATTGTAAAAGAAAAGAATTGCTGTAGTGAGCTATTCAGACAGAAAAAATATGGTTTCAAATGGAGGAACAGAGATGGAAGAGAAAGGAACATTGAAAATAGCAAAAGTATGATTAATCTGAATAAATATTATATTTTAATCTAATAATAATAAAAGTTAATAATGTTTGGTAGGTTCTTTTTTTTTTTAGAAAAAGAAAGGAAAAAAAAAGAATGAAGGAGAGGAAGAAAGAGGAAGCAGAAGAGAGAGAGAGAACGGGAGTGTTGGTTTATTGCCCAGGCTAGAATGCAGTCTAAAAATGGGTATTGCAAATCTCTTTTATGCCAATAATTGTGGTTAATAATGGAGACAGGAAAAAAACGAGGGAAGAAAATAATAAACAAGCAGCCAACCAATGTTTCGTTTAAATCTATGAGTAGGTGTGATGTAGTACTGATAAGAGTGTATATTTTGTGTATTTGAAGTAGAGAGTTCTATAAATGTTTATTAAGTTTACTTGTTTTAGATCTGAGTTCAAATCTTGGATATCCTTGTTAATTTTCTGTCTGGTTGATCTGTCTAATATTGATGTTAAAGTCTCCCACTATTATTGTGTGGGAGTCTAAGTCTCTTTATAAATGTCTTATGTATCTGGGTGTTCCTGTATTGGGTGTGTATATATTTAGGATCGTTAGCTCTTCTTGTTGCATTGATCCTTTTACCATTATGTAATGTCCTTCTTTGCCTTTTTTTATTTTTGTTGCTTTAAAGTCTATTTTATCAGAGGCGAGAATTGCAACTCCTGCTTTTTATTTATTCATTTATTTTTGCTCTCCATTTGGTTGGAAGATCTTTCTCCATCCCTTTGTTTTGAGTCTTTGTGTATCCTTGCATGTGAGATGGGTCTGGATGCAGCATACTGATGGGTTTTGGCTGTGTCTTTTGATTGGGAGATTTAGGATTAATAATAATATATGTGAATTTAATACTGCCATTTGATGTTAGCTGGCTGTTTTGCCCATTAGTTGATGTAAATTCTTCATTATGTTGATGCTCTTTACTTTTTGGTGTATTTTTGGAAAGGCTGATGCTGTTTGCTCCTTTCTATGTGTAGTGCTTCTTTCAGAAGCTCTTGTAAAGCAGGCCCAGTGGTGATGAAATCTCTGAGTACTTGCTTGTTCACAAAAGATTTTTTATTTTTCTTTTGCTTGTGAAGTTCAGTTTGGCTGGATATGTAACTCTGGGTTGAAAGTTCTTTTCTTTAAGGATGTTGAATATTGCCCCCCACTCTCTTCTGGCTTGTAGGGTTTCTGCTAAGAGATCTGTTGTGAGTCTGATAGGCTTCCCTTTATGGGTAACCTGACCTTTCTCTCTGGCTCCCCTTAGTATTTTCTCCTTCATTTCAACTCTGGTGAATCTGACAAGTATGTGCCTTGAGGTTGGTCTTCTTGAGGAATATCTTTGTGGTGTTCTCTGTATTACCTGGAGTTGAATATTGTCCTGGCTTGCTAGATTGGAAAAGTTTTCCCGAACAATATCCCTAAGAGTATTTTCCAGCTTGGATTCATTCTCTTCGTCACATTCAGGTACACCTATCAAACGTAGATTAGGTCTTTTCACATAGTCCCATATTTCTTGGAGACTTTGCTCATTTCTTTTTATCTTTTTTTCTCTGATCTTGCCTTCTTGTTTTATTTCATGAAGTTGGTCTTCGACCTCTGATATCCTTTCTTCTGCTTGATCAATTTGGCTGTTAAAACTTGTGCATACTTCACAAAGTTCTTGTGTTGTGTTTTTCAGTTTTGTTAATTCACTTATATTCCCCTCTAAATTGTCTATTCTCGTTAGCATTTCATCAAACATTTTTTCAAAGTTCTTAGTTTCTTTGCATTGGGTTAGAACAAGTTCTTTTAACTCACAGAGGTTTCTTATCATCCACCGTTTGAAGTCTCCTTCTGTTAATGGAACACACTCATTCTCAATCAGGCCTTGTTCCATTGCTGATGAGGAACTGTGATCCCCCGTAGAGGGAGAGCCGTTCTGATTTTGGGTATTCTGAGCCTTTTTAGGCTGGTTTCTTCCCTTCATTATAAATTTATCCATCTGTCATCTTCGTAATTACTGACTTTCAAATTAGGTCTCTGAGTGGATGTACAACTTGTTGATTCCCAGCACCAGAGTCTGAGCAACCCACTGCACCAGCCAAAACAGTGGCATTAAGATTGATGGTGCTTTTCTGCCTGGGAATCTCCGGTCTGGCTTCCTTCTTGAGTCCATCCTTCAATCAGCTGAAAAGGCGACTCTGCCTTCCCGGAGTTCCATACATCAGCCAAAAGGGGACCCAGTCCCGTTTACCCTGCACTAAGAACCACCGCACAGAGATGCCAGCAAAACCGCTGTGCAGGCCACAAGAGTCATGCTGGCGACCCGTGGGTCTCCTCTGCTGGGAATCTCCTGGTCCGTGAGCAACAAAAATTCAACTGAAAATGTGGCATCCTCTTGCTCTCTGTGCTTTCACTGGGAGCTACAATCCCGAGCTGCTAGTGATCAGCCATCTTGGATCTCTCTCCCTTTTTCTATTTTCATAACTAAACACTGGGAGAGAGGGCAAGTCTAAGACAACCTTGCTTTATAACAAATTTGCCCAAGCACTGCCAAAGTCATTTTGAAGTTCAAGTATATTTTTGCTTTGTTTCTTAAATGTATACTTTTTTGTTTACTTGTGAAAATGGCCCTCTTCAAGCATATTTATTTTTCTGCCACTTCTGTTTATTTAAAGGCAAGCAATATTTTCTTGACCACAAATATTTGCTAATGAACTACTTCCTCTTTCCTAAGGCTTTGTATGCTACTGCATAATTATGCTGGTGGCAATGTAGAGTTTGAATTTCAATCTATAAATATGTTTTTTGGAAAACAGAAATTGTCATCAATGCAAGGTTTGCATATTAGTGATTCGATTATGGTGACTTGGTGAAAAGTCATTTGAGAACCTTATGGTTCTCTTTTTTAACTGCTAACAAAAAGGGGATTTTTATATATTGAATAAAATGAGTAAATGAAATTGTATTTACAGAAGTTTAAAGATTACAGTAAGTGTAATCTTTGTGGGTTGGGAGACAGTTTTAATGCAGAAGGATCTATTTCCAAATAAGTCTGTTTAGTTTCAAAAGAATTTTAGGTAAAAAATCCATTGTGAAAATAAAACAATGGTATGATTAATCTAGAGCTTTCATTCTTATGCCAATAAAGGGAGGTACCCCAATTTTAAAAAGACTTCTCACATTTAAAAAAAAAAAAAAAGGAAAGAGAGAGAGAAGGGAGAGAGAAACTGATTGTAATTCAGGACTCTATACCCAGCCTTGAATCATTTATTTGCCAGAGAAAATAAAGCTATCTATTGATATGCAAATAATCAAAACCATGTTATTCTACACCCATTAGGGGAGATATGGAACAAATTAAAACCATACAACAAACAACTAGAACAGATTGCTCAAGTATCACTATAGAGGACTTTAAATGAGAGATCCTCCAAGCAAGAAAAGGACATTTTATGAGCTCCATTCAGGGGGAAAAAGATTGAGGATGCCAGAAGTCACATAAAATACAGAAAGTATGATATTTGGTCAGCCTACATGCTTTATTGAAGCACAACCAAAGCCCTAATCTTCACTAATTCTTTATCCAATTGTGCTCAGCCTGAAATTATATCTATGTGGTTTTATTTTAGTGTCTACATTTTTGTTATCAAAATTTCAATTGATTTTTCTTTTATATTCATATTTTATTGTTTCGATCTTCCTGTTTTTTACTTCTTCAATAACTTAAAACACACTTATTCCTTTGATCATAATTTGATGGGGAAGAAATTTATCATCTGAGTGCTTAATCATTATGCGTGTCTTTCTTAGTGTTATGCTACTTAATATAATTTGGAATTTTACTTCACAGACTTAAGAAAGAATTTCATATGATTACTAATATTCTCTCTGTCCTCCCCCTCTAATTGCCTTACTCAAATCATGCCCACTCACTCAACTCTGTCTTTTTCCAAAGTAACAGTCACAGCTCCAGTAGCCCAACTTGTCAGAGGCACTTCTGTCTCCTACAGGAGCCAAATTTGTATCATTTTTTCTTTTCACCCAGGTCCAGAGGGCTTTAGGCCCATAACTTCAGCCCGACTCACTGCTTTTTTGTTTTTCTACTTCTTATTCACAGAAATATGTCTCCTTTTAAGTACAGCTATGATTATTTTGCTACACTTTTATCATATTATTTTATCATATTATCTATTATTGTTTTCATAATATTGTTTTATCATAGTATCTATTATTGTCATTTTGAGGACTATGTTGTGTGGAAGTCTTTTGTCTTCCTGTCTCTTTCCCTCTATCTCTCTCTCTCTCACACTAAACACATACACACATATATGTTATTTTCTTTCCTTTGATCTATTCCTAATCTCAATTCCCTCTTAGAATAAGCATTGATTACTTCCTTCATAATCTACATTCTTCCCAAACCACTGTTCATGACATTATTTATATCCAGGGGATTTCTCAATAATATATAGTATATGCATGTATGTTTTATCCTCAAAAATTGCATTATATACTACATATCATGAAAATGTCATGATTGTGGTTTTTACTGAATATTTTACTTTTGCTATCTCTGTCAATATAGATAGATATTATCCTTTCAACTGTTATATAACATTCCCTTACATGGATATCACATATTGTGTCTCATCATTTTTTTTAGGTTTAACAACATTTCTAATCCTTGCTATGGAAAGGATGCTTATATGGACAATAGCCCACATTTCTCTCTGTAAGTGAAGAAGTGTTTCTATGGAATTCAGTACAGATAGGGCTGATTTCCAGCTGGACGGGAAGAGCTCTATCTGTATCTCTGGAGATGCCTAGAAGTCTGGGTTTTCACCCTTTTACCAAGGAAAGGGCAGTGGAATTCATGATATTCTGCCCAGGGTTTGAAACTTTCCTAGATACCCAAAGTTTAGCTTCCTTTTACTCTATCACCCAGGCTGGAGTGCAGTAGCAGAATCTCAGCTCACTGCAACCTTGGCCTCTCAGGCTCAAGCAGTCTTTCCACCTCAGTCTCCCGAGTAGCTGAGACTACAGCCATGCACCTCAATACTGGGCTAATTTTTGTATTTTTTGTAGAGATGGGGTTTTGCACTGTTGCCAGGCTGGTCTTCAACTCTTGGACTCAAGCAATCTGCCTGTCTTGGTCTCCCAAAGTGTTGGCATTCCAGGAATGCGCCACTACACCCAGCCTAAAGTTAGCTTCTTTATTGATGACTTTGTCTTAACCCATTGGATAAGACTGACTTCACTGTTTAAAGAGGTACTGAGAGCTTTTGAGGGGAGCTCTTCCAAAGACAAAATTCCTAGCACAGATCCTAGGAATTTGAGTCAGAGACTCAGCTCAGTCCTAGAGCTCAAAGATAGGACTCCGAAGAGCTCCAGCTATAGGTGTCTCTTGGATTTCCAATGCTCGCCTGCATTCTTTAAATAATAGGTTGGTGCAAAAGCCTTAGAGCCTCAAGGAGGTCTGGTGAGTCACTTCAAATAACTAATGAGGGGAAAACAATACAGACACAGACCCAGGAGTAAAATTGCTGGAACATTGGGTTTGTTTCTGGTTCATGTCAATAAACTACACAAAGCTATTCATAATGGCTTTACTGGAACAGAGTCCACAGTCGACTTCCTACTTTTCCACAATCTTTCCAGCTGTAAATATTATCTAAATTGTTAATTTTTAACAACATGATTAGTATATAAAAATATTTCAGCATGGCTTTAACATGCATTTCTCTGATTTCTAAAGAGTCCATCTCTTTAAAAACGTATTGGCCATTCAGGTTTTCCCTTTTGGAATTGCTTAATTCCTTGGTCATTTTTCCATTGTGTTTTCTGTCTTTCTCCCTGAGGAACTTCTTAAATATTCTAGATATAAATATTTTCCTAATCTGTTACTTTCCTATTAACTGGGCCTGTTATATCTCTACTTCAGTTTCCTTATTTGTAAAGTAGAAATAATAATACCTATAACGCTTTTTTCTTTTTTTGCCTCTAAGGTTAAATAAGATAATGCATATAAAACACTAATACAACATCTAACACATAGTTAGGGTTTAATATTTACCAGGAATTTATTAAGCATCTTTCAAATTGAATTGACTTTTTTTTGTACCTAGATATATGTATAAATTTAGGAAATTTATTTTAATCTAAATTTAAACTAAGTGCTTTTTCAGTAGCATATTTAATCTCAGACCAAAATCTCAGACTAGATACATAAAGTTTAGCATGTAGACTACTGTGATAGATGAAGATGTGCTGGAAAGTCAGGAACCTTACTCTGTTCTTGAACTCACATTCACTGGGCACTCCTGCCTGTGCGGGAAAGAAACCCTGCCCTTTAATCTGACCTCCCTTTCTGCATCAGGCACCTGACCTTCTGATGCTGGAGGGGCTCACAGAAGTATCCATCAAATCTGTATCTTCATATTTTCAAAACTGTGACACTTACATCATCATTACTCTTGCCCTTCCTGCATGGTGTATTACCCAGGTTGTCAAAATACTTTTAAAAAGACATCATGAAACACAAAATCTATGTTGTATCTGATTTCCTTTTCTGAAGAAAAACAAACCTAGAAGGGAAAAGAAAAAAATGCTCTGCTAATGTCATGATAGAGAGTAAAATCATTCATAAATTGATGAGTCAAGATGTGTTTTCTAAAATTTGTATTATAGATATTAGCAAATACAGATATGAAAGACAATGGGGCAAATGGAATATGCATGGGGTTTTTCTTAGTAGAAAGTTTTTCTTTCAGTTGCTAAACGAATTCTCTAAACATTAAAAATATTTCAGATGTTATCAGGAAATAATTATTTAATCAATCAAGTAAATTGCTAGTTAGTAAATTCCCACTCCGATGTCCATTCTTAGCTCTGTTAATTCATACTCTATTCTTAGTTGGTGTCTTTATTAGCAAGGTATCCTGGGGAGCATTTTATATTCACTTATGTAAATCAGATTAGTCAAAGATGCACATTGCCCCAGTATTGTGTACACTCAGCCAAGGTTGAAAGACAGCATTCCATTCCTTAGTGTTTGTACCTGGAGTATTCTGGAGTATTCTGCTGTGAAAATGAAAGACCACATCTAGGTACAGAGGAAAAGTGTGAAGTGTGAGCTTTTATTAGCAATGTCTGCCATAAGCAAATGAGAAGGAATAGGTTCATGCGTAAACACTTGAACCCTCTCTGACTTCTCCAAGCAGAGCAATTATTATCTCTTGCTGTTCCATGAGGACGTAATTTCAGAATATTTTGAAGGGCTCAATTCTAATCATGTCCTCTGGAGATCTAACAGACTAAATATAAATTTAAAATAATTACTTTACTTGGAAGATTTCAGATCAGCTATGGACTTTTGTTACTTTAATCAATAAATTTAATTAATTTGTCAGGTAGATTACCAGATATAACAGATTTAGAAATTGAACATATGCTAGGGTTTTCCAAACTGAGCTAACCCTCATAATTCAATGGGTACTGTAAGTGTATTCATAATTGTTTTGTAAACCACATGTCAAGAGGCTCAAGTCTCACAAACATAAAGGAAAGTGTTTCTTTTATCGTTTTGTACTTTAATTGTATTGTAATCAAGACATAGAGCACAAGAAGAAGGAGTAACAGACACAATAGGGATACCCCACATGAGTTGGACTCATTTAATAAACAAAGACTTGAGATCAACAGTTAAGCTAGGAGACAGAGTTGCAAAGAATAACCTTTTCATATGATCTTTAGCTGAAAATGTAGCAAACACAGTCTTTTTTGTGGACATGCAGTGGAAAGAATTAGTTCTAACTCTGCGGGTTTCTTCTACCATCACTGGGAATGCTCATCACAGAAGCAACTTTATTTTTGAGAGAGTAGGCTATTGAATGTGACAATGAGGAAAGAAGTGCTGATAAAGTATTTCCTCTTTGTTAAGCTTCTACAGCTAGAGTTTAATAATCTCAAGGGGCATTCTTATTAATGTGATAGCTTTTTTTATTTCCTTTTTTTGAGATAGGCTATTACTGTGTTGCTCAGGCTGGAGTGCAGTGGTGCAATCTTGGCTTACTGCAACCCTGCCTCCTGGGTTCAAGTGATTTTGTGCCTCAGACTTCTGAGTAGCTAGGGTTACAAGCACACACCACCACACTCAGCTAATTTTTGTATTTTTAGTGGAGTCAGGGTTTTGTCATGTTGGCCAGGCAGTTCTCAAACTCCTGGTCTTAAGTGATCTGCCCACCTTGGCCTCCCAGAGTGCTGAGATTACTGGAATGAGCCATTGCACCCAGCCTAATGTGATGGCTTCTTTAAAAAAAGCATTTGTTTTTTCTGATGGATTTTTTTTTTAAATTTTAATTGAAATTGCATGCCTCTGCCACGTATTACTTGTAAAATGTTGTTAGTGAAAATTAGACTAAAATGAATTTACTGACCAATGACTAAAAATCATGATTATATTTCAACATACTTTTCTATTTGAAAACTGAAAGTAAGTACTTGCATATTAAAGGATTTTAAACTTAACCTGTAAAAAAAAATACATATTGTTTGTGTAGAATAACTTTCTCTTTTATCTACTTAATTTATGCTTACTCATGCTAAGAGCCCAAGCTTTACTCATGCTAGATCTAGAGAGTAAACTGATACTCAGGCATATGGCTCAACATTGTTTTTTTGGTTTTATTGTGTTTTTAAGTTTTCTATTCCATTGTCATAATGCTTTTATTTTTGCTGTCAATTTTAATTTGTGATATTTTAATACATTTAATTTATTAACATAACTATTTATTAGTAGATTTTGGTGAAGACACAATGCAGAGGCAATATATCTAATTCATTTTATAATTTAATAATCTGAATTCAGGAAACATTTGATTACCTCCTATGTAAAAGGCACTAAAGAAAGATAAAACTTCAAAACCTTTTTACAAATATTCTAGTAAAAAAGATAATTGACTTGGTCTGTTTGCATTGCTATAACAAAACACCTTAGACTGGTTCATTTATAAAAAATAAAAAATGTATTTCTCACTGTTCTGGAGTCTGGCAAATCCAATATCATGGTGCTGGCAGATTTGGTGTCTGGTGAAGGCTGCTTTCTGCTTCCAAGACAGTGCCTTATTGTTGCATCCTATGGAAAAGGAAGTAAAGCTACGTCCTCACCTGGTAGAAGGAGAATAGGAAAGGAAAAGGCTCATTCCTTGGAGAGATGTCCTCATATGGGTAGAAGGCATAGGAGCAGGGAGGCAGCTCTATGAAGTGTTTTTTAAAAGGGCATTTATCTTCACCATGAGGGCAGAGCTCTCATAGGAGCCTAATGACCTCTGAAGCACTCTATCTCCTAATACCACCACTTAGGGGGTTCAGTTCCACCACGTGAATTTTAGAGCAATACATACAAACAAACCACAGTGGTAATCATGTACACAGGTAAAGTGAGAACTTAGCCTATGCTAAGGGTTTTTAAGAGCAGTATAAAAACTATTACAAGTACAAAAATAAAGGGATATGTTTCTCCTTGCTAACCCAAGGAAAAGAGTGTAGAATGAAATTGAAAGAGAAGAGGAGACAAAGGAGAATGAGAATAGAAATTAACTGAGATTTGCAGTGTAAAAAAAGTGATAAGAATGAGAGCTTTCAGTGTAGAGGCTGTCGGCAGAGAAGGCAGTTTTTAATTTGTCAATTAGGAATTCATTAGACCTTTGTCAGAGAGGAGGTTCAGTAACTCAGGGGAAGTGAAAGTAAGGTTTCAGGGGAACTTGCAGTTAAAGGGGCAGGCTAGCCCTTTTTACACTGCTCATCTCTTTAAAGCCACCAAAATATGAAAAAAAAGCTTTTTCGAAAACTGAGAAGAAGATTCTGTCTTTAATAAAAGTTAATAGCTATAATCTTAAACCACAAACTATTATATTAAGAATAGCTTTTGAATACAATGAAGTGTCAGACCTAAGAAGTCCAAGTGTGGAGCCAGACACAGTGGCTCATGCATGTAATCCCAGCCCTTCAGGAGGCCAAGACAGGTGGATTGTTTGAGCCCAGGAGTTTAAGACTAGCTTGGGCAACAGAGAGAGATTCCCATCGCTACGAAATAAAAATACAAAAATTAACCAGATGTGGTGGCATGTGCCTGTAGTCTCAGCTTCTCAGGAGGCTGAGGTAAGAGATTGCTTAAGCCTAGGAGGTCCAGGCTGCAGTGAGCCAGTGAGCCATGATTACACTACTAGACTCTAGCCTGGGCAACAAAGCTTGACCCTGTCTCAAATTAATTAATTAAAAAAAGAAGCTGGTTTTATGAACAAGGGAGTTCTCCCTGGACAGGCAGTATGGTCCCATGAAATGCAATGAAGAATATCTTGGCCAAGTGTGGTGGCTCATGTCTGTAATCCCAACATTTTGGGAGGCTGTGGTGGGAGGATTGCTTAATCTCAGGTGTTTGAGACCAACCTGGGCAATGTAGGGCGTCTACAAAAAAATTTTAAAAATTAGCTAGGTGCAGTGGCACATACCTATAGGGCTGAGGAGGGAGGCTCACTTGAGCCTGGGCCTTGGAGGTTGAGGCTGCAGCATGCTGTGATGATGCTCCTGTCTTCCAGCCTGGGCAACAGAGCGATACCTTATCTCAAAAAAAAAAAATTTTTTTTATATCCAGAGTAGTAATTTTGGAAAATTAGATAAGCCAGGGAGCAATCCCTAAACTCCATCCCACTCTGACTGAAGGAGACAGTATATAGAAAGTGCATAGCCGTTATTATAAGGCATTACAGCAGGTATGATAGAGAAGTAAAGATCAGCAGCCGATGGCTTCACACATGATCAGGTTTAGCTAAGTTATCTCGCCACACAAAACCTATGTTACCTGGTGCTGAACTTCAGTCATGTTGATTTCTTGCTTTAGTAATAACAAAGAGAATTGGGCCATAGTGGGTAGATAAATCCCCGCATACCTCCAAGATGCCTCATACCTCCAGTCATATTTCTGGTTTATAGAGCATGTTACCTATGTTATTGTTACTATCTTATATTTTATCTTTTTTATATTATTTTTTTCTTTTTTATGTTATTTTATCTTATTTTATGTTACAATCTTATTTTCTCTCTATCTTATTTTGTTTTTTAAAATTTCTTGCAGAGATGGGGCCTCACTTCGTTGCCCAGGCTCGCCTTGAGCTCCTTACCTCAAGCAGTCCTCCTGTCTCAGCCTCCCAAAGCTTTGAGATTATAGGCATGAGCCATCACACCCAACCAGACACATTTTGAAAGAGGCAACAAACTCTGATTGGAGTTCAAAGGAGTACCTTAAAGCTAGGATTGAAACTCAAGTTGATTTCCTAAAGAGGGCAATCAAGAAAGAAAAGAACATTCCTGCCTTCATAACAGATGTGAATGGGGAAATAAAGAAAGAGAAACAAAAAGAATATTTCAAAGAAAATAAGTAATTGCACTGAAGGAAAAACAGAGAGATGAGTAAAAGGGTTTGGGGCAGTTCAATGTTAAATTTGCTGAACTATAGCATCCATGCAGAAGAGAGGCTCAAAACGAGACTCGAGAGCTAGGCACAGGCCTTGTGTGTCATGTTAAAACTTCATCCTTTTCAGATACCAATAAGAAAGTTTTTTAAGCCTAGGCAACAGAGTGAGACCCCCATCTCTGCAATAAAAAATAAACATAATATAGAAAAAATTTATTTTTACAAAAGGCCTTTACATTACATCTTAAGACATGATTTCATTTGCATTTTAGAAAACAATTATCTCTGAATGACATGGAGTTTTGATTATAGGAGGAAATATAAAGACAGGGAATGAAGTTAGGAAACTCCCCAAAAAACTTGTAGCATGATGACACAGGATTTGTTTGGGGTGCCGCTTTGCCCGCTGAAAACCTCTGGGTTTTTCAGCTCCTCTGCCCAGGCTTTGCTCGGTCCCTCTGGGCTGGCTCTGCCCGCTTGGCCTGGCAGGCTGTTCTTGGCTCACTCCCAGCTTCCTTGATCACCACATCTCTGCACACAGCCCGCACCGGGACCAGGTGTGCCCCAAGGGGACTTCCATGGCTGGGTGCCCGCCTTAAGACAAGGGGGAAGTGGTGGTGCCCGAAAACTCAGAGACGCGAGCAACTGCGGAGCACCAAGTGTGTGTCACAGCTTCTTCTAGGGGTGTCCCAAGGTCTGAGCCACCAGGAAATGCCACAGCTGTCTCTCTCCTTCCTGCCTCTTGCAGCTCAGAGAGTGGGGACGTGCTGTATTAGCTCCTTGGATCTAGCCGCCTGTGGCTTGAATGAACCTGGGAGTGCATTATAGCTCTGGCTCAGAGTCCCAACGCCTGGGCCCCCAGAGGGATCACAGGTTTTCTCATTCCCACGCCCGCAGCTCTGTGAGCTGGCCAGGAGCATTACGGCCTTTTCCACTCCCATTATTCAGCAGTTTCCAGGTTCTTGTCCTGCAACCAAGAATAAGGTGCACAGACACCACAGAGTGAACAAGGCAGAGAATCATGTTACTGAGCAACAGAAAAGCGCTCAACAACAAGAGGGGACCCAAAGTGGGTAGCCCCCTGTGTGAGAGGGGCCCAAAAGCAGGCAGCTGTCTGTGTGGCTGAGTCTGGGGTTTTCATAGGTTGGGACAAGGAGGCGGGGATTGTAGGTAGCCCTGGAAAAGGCAACATTCCATTGGTTAAAAAGCATTATTCATCACGCCTGTAATGCCAGCACTTTGGGACGCCAAGGTGAGCAGATCACCTGAGGTCAGTAGTTCGAGACCAGCCTGACCAATATGGTGAAACCCCGCTTCTACTAAAAATACAAAATTAGCCAGGCTTGGCGGCACACCTGTAATTCCAGCTATTTGGGAGGCTGAGGCAGAAGAATCACTTGAACCCAGGAGACAGAGGTTGCAGTGAGCTGATGAGATCATGCCACTGCACTCCAGCCTGGACTCTGTCTCAGGAAAAAAAAAAAAAAAGCATTATTCAGAAAGGACCAATTAGGAAAGAGTGGGCAAACTGGATTTTCAGGCTTTAAGTTGGCTTTGGTTTGAAGACTGGGTTTTTATCAGGAATCCAACCCTGTCTGCCTAGGAATTTGTCTGTTTCCTGCCACTATCAATGACCAGTTAGACTGAGACACGCAGTGGGAGGGGGAATGCTATAGAAGGAAGGAGTAGACAGTCATTGGTCAAAGTAAAGACTTCATGTTTTCTGTTAAAAAACCAACAGAATTATTATTCTATGCTTCTTGTGAAAAGTTATGGATAAGAAGAAATTAAAGGCCTGGCGCGGTGGCTCAAGCCTGTAATCCCAGCACTGTTGGAGGCCGAGGCCGGTGGATCACGAGGTCAAGAGATCGAGGCCATCCTGGTCAACATGGTGAAACCCCGTCTCTACTAAAAATACAAAAAATTAGCTGGGCATGGTGGCGCGTGCCTGTAATCCCAGCGACTCAGGAGGCTGGGGGAGGAGAATTGCCTGAA
>NW_016107342.1:12348831-12351692 GCF_001604975.1 Cebus imitator | reverse complement strand
AAAAAAAAAAAAAAAAAAAAAAAAAAGAAGAAGAAGAAATTAAAAAGCAATTTCTTCCGCCTATGTCTTCTTGCTGATGATTTTTTTGTTCTAAATTAGTGTCTTTCTATTAAGTAAAAATCTAGAATATCCTGCTTAGCTACTCGTTGGAGTCAGTAAAACATTAACCTACCATTGCATTCAGCCTGTGTCAGTGCAGTGAGTCTAACGGTGCATTTTTCAAGCACAGTAAGGATACAGGGATGCTGTATCAGAGGAATTGTTTTTTATTTGTTTGTTTTGTTTTGTTAATAGAGACAGGGTCTCTCTTTGTTGCACAGGCTGAAACACAGTGGCAAAATCAAATTCAATGGTATGTAGATATTTATTTAGGCATATGCCTTTTTAAAAAACTAAACAAAATGACACAAAGTGTTGAAAAAAAGGAAATCAAAGAAAATATACAAGAAAAATATAAACAACAAGTTTTTCCTGTATTAAGATAAAAAATTAAATGCATAGGAAAAAGTATAACATGAACAAATGGGAATATTTTATTGAGTAAATCGAAAATAAATAATAATAACATTAACATTAACCTGTGTATACACTATATATTTCAATACTTTTTCCCAGTTTGTCATTTGTCTTTTGTCTTTATGCAGGAAAGTCAGGAACGAGGCACAATCATCAAACCTGGAAACTAGGGAGCACTGAAGCCACTGGACAGTCTGAAGCATCTGTGAGGCCAAGTGGCCGAGAGATGCCCATGAAGGGAATGCAGGGAGAGATCCTAGCCTTCACAGAATGGGAAGCTTGCAGTCACACTGAAGAAAGAGTGTTAACTTAGCATAACATTTATAAGTTGGAAGAAAACATTTCCAACAAGTAGAACTGATTATTACTCAGGATATAAAATGTTCTACTACAAATAATGCAACAGGAATATGAACCAAAGTTATAATTACCTTTGCCTTAGCATTTAGCTAGAGGTTTTGAAATGCACTTGATTACATCACAGCTGAGAACTACTGAGAGTCAATGATCCTGCTCCCTTCGCTGTGTTGTGGCAAGGAGAATAAGAACCCCCGCTGTTCCTCGGAAGTTTGACAAGAAAACTGCAAGGTCATCTTTTCATGGTACAGACCCTTTCTCCTTGAGGCCATCCATATTGAATTGTTTTTCATATCCCATAAAAAGACCATTTTTAAAATTAAAAACATTAACAATTTTTAATAATGAACATTAAAATAGCCAGGAAATAATTAGAATTATGAAATTAAACCAATGAGATAAAGTCAAAGAACGGAATCCAAGAAACTAAAAATTGAATAAAAATAAAGAATAAACACCATCATATAAGAAATAATAAAGGTTAAGTTGTATAACAGAAAACCAATTTAAAATAGCTAATACTGAAATCAGTAAAATAAAAATAAGCATAATAGGGAATTATGAAATAAACTATGGAAAGAAATAAGAACTAAAAAATGACAAAATAAAAGAATCAATATTGAAATAATAATAAAAGAAAATGTAAGAAACAAATTGGACAAAAGTGAAAGAGACAACGAACTTGACTGGAAAAAAAGAGTTAAAAAAATAAGTTGAGGGGACCACTCAGTGGCTCATACCTGTAACCCGGGCACTTTGGGAGGCTGAGGTGGGCAGATTGCTTGAATTCAGGAATTTGAGACCAGCCTGGGCAACATGGTGAAAACCCCTCTCTACAAAAAATACAAAAATTAGCTGGATGTGGTAGTGTGCACCTGTGGTTCCAGCTACTTGGGGAAGTTGAAGTGGGACGATTGCTGGAGCCCAGGAGGCAGGGGTTGCAGTGAGCCATGAGTACACCACTGCATTCTAGCCTGGGCAGCAGAATGAGACCCTATCTCAAAAAGAAAAAGGAAAAAAAAAAATAAGTTGAGGGTCAGGGGATGCAGGGATTTCACTGTACTTTCTGCTCAGTTTTGCTATGAACCTAAAATTGCAAAATGGGATAGAATAAAATCTCTATAAAAGAATAAACTTTTTCTTAAATTAAAAATAAGCTGAAAAAGGAAAATACAGTTCAAAGCCAAGTAAAACAACAAATATGGTAAAACAATGCAGTGGGGAAAAGCTATATTTTAGGCAGAATTAGTATATCCTGAATAAAAAGAATTAGAATTGATATGCGTGATATAGCTCAAAGTTATTGCACATGTACTTGACAGTTTACTTTGCATGTTTGTAGGATTAAATTTGTATAATCTTTTTCCAAAAAATTTAAATACAGAATTTTTCAAGGTGAAAATAAAATCTGAAAAAAATAATAATTAGCTCTGATGAAAATAGATGTGATACAATTCCTTATCAGCTTCTTTAAATTGAAGTAGTATTTTGCAGCTTAGATTCCTACTCTTATCAAGTTTTGGAACTTTAGCATAACTTCATAAAATGAACAGGAAAACTTATCTTGTTGTATGGTCTGGAATAGTTTGAATAACATGAGACTATCCTAATCTTCAATGTTGTGTTAGAATTCATATGCAAAACTTTTCAAACATAATGTTGCCTTCTATTTTTTTTTCTGTACTTCCTGGCAATGGGGATGTTTCCTTTTATACACTAACTCTTTAAACACATTTTTAATCTCCTCTAAAGCAACTGTTTTCTTCAAGTGTTTCTCTTATTTGGTCAGTTTTAAAAATTTGTATTTTGCTAACTATATTTTTCCTCTAAATTACAAAAATATTTCTATAAAGGATACTATTTTCTTACATGAATACAAGTTAAAATTTCAAATGCATTTGTTCTTTTGTTTCTTGCTAGCTCTTATTCTTTATTTTTTTTTAATTTTATTTATTTATTTTTTTCTCTTCTTTTTTTTTTTTTTTTTT
>NW_016107342.1:12337618-12348821 GCF_001604975.1 Cebus imitator | reverse complement strand
TACCAGGTTTCACTGTGTTAGCCAGGATGGTCTTGATTTCCTGACCTTGTGATCCACCTCCCTCAGCCACCCAGGGTGCTGGGATTACAGGCATGAGCCACTGCACCCAGCGCTTTTATTCTTATCTAATACTCTGCACCTTCCTTGTCTAGATTCAGAGCCCCTTAGAAGTACTTTTCTTTGGCTTTTGAGGACATGCTGCACCATTCTTCAGATTCGAGTCAAGTGAACAGTTTCTCCCTGCCTGCAATGTGGGATTAAGACAATTTAGGAATTTGCTATATTTTGGTGTCTGTGTAAGCTATGGGAAGTCATAGGACTGGCAAAATTGTATACCAATACTGTACACTTCCAAAATGGGAACTTTAATAGCATTTATTAGTGACACTAGAAAACACTTTGCCAGACAAACATAGGAAGCATAGCCAAATGCCAGAAGAAGATTTTGGAGTGACATCTCCAAATGTCAGCTCTATACTACCCGTGTTGATAGTCATTTTTAAAATTAAGAAAGTTTTTTTGTTATGAGTTGTTATGGTAAAACAGGGCATCTGTATTGTACTTTGTACTATGGGGGAAAAAAACCTGGTGTATGAGCGCTTTGTCTTTAAATGGAGATTTTCTAATGCCTGTTGCCATTTTCCAGAGTCATCATGATGTCAGTGATGTTGTTATGTGGTCAGTGATGTCAATATTACTCAAGTTACTTTGGGTTTTCCATGTTTTACAGGAACCTCAGGGAATCCATAGTTATCAAAGGGGTGATCATAGCAGTGACAGTATTCCTTTGCAGCAAACTGTATTATTAAACAAACAGTAACAGCAACAACTACCACTACAAAATGGTTTATTTATTTGAAAGCAAACCATTGCTCTACTGTGGGAGTTTTAAAATCCTTCATGGTAACTTACTAATTAATCAATCTTCTATATATTCAGACAGGATAACTCATTAAAATAGGGCCAGCAATGTTAAAAGCATTTTCTTACATCTAAATGATTTTGGATGCACTTTATAGCTGAGCTCTGATTCTTTTATCAACCACTATTTGAATACAAAGGGAAAGAAGTGGATTGTTTTATTAATTCTAAATCCTCATGTAAACAATCAGAAAATTGAGCAAATTGACTTGCAAACACTTACACAGAAAACCACTAAAGTTTCCCTGCTACAGCACACGGTTTAGATTGCCTTCTATACCTTTGTGAATTTAACAGTGAGGGAAAAGTTCTAATCTATAAAAAAGGAATGAGTTATAGGAATTTTCAATTCTAAATAAATTTTAATCACCAACGGACAAAATGTCATTTGCTTATAATGAGCCCTTGTATTTTTCTCTGAAAAACTGAATATATGACATATAGAGGATAGGAAAGTCCCTGCCCATTACTGAGAAATTTTTCTAATAACCAGAATATGTACTTCACAGGAAAAAAAAAAATACATTGTCTAAATATAGCATAGCGATTCATTAGCATATTAATTTGCTTTGCTTTCCTAGTTCTAGAAGTGAGGGTGAGGGAGAAGAAAGAAGAGAATAGGGGAGGAAACGAGAATGCAGTGGAGGGAGGAGAGGAAAGAAGAAACGGAGAGAAAGGAAGACAGAAAGGGAAGGCAAAAGGAGGGCATTGGAGAAAGAAGAGAGAAGGCCAGAGGGAAAGAAGAGGGGGCAGCAGGAAGGGAAAGAGAGAAGGAAGGGAAGATAAGCAGAGGGGGAAGCAGGGAGAAGAGATAATTTTGTGTATGCTGTTTTTTATATTTTCCCCTACTCTTATAGGGAAGATGCTGTGTTCCTTGGCAGAAATTGCTTAAGGCAAATCTTCTGACCTGGCATCTGAGAAAGTTTTTTTATGTTATATTGGTCACCCCCAAGGGGAAGTTTGGAAAGAGTGTTTGAGTGTGCAGGGCTCCAGGGATAGGGTGAGGGGAAAGGCGAATCAGCAGGGCAGAGAGAAGGAAGCAAAGGGCCCCTCCCATATGGGAACTTCCCAATACCCTGTGGAAAGAAGAAAGTCCCAATAATGACTCAGTAAATTTCCCTCCTAAGAAGTCAGACGTGAGCTCTGAATTTTTATTTAATTAAAAAAAAAAGTGTATTGTGAAATTTTCTATTTACCCTAGTTTGAGACTGCAGATTTTTACTATATCTTCCCTAACTTGTCCCTCAAGATGAAGTTTTCCTTTCATTTCTAGAGGCTACTCTTCATAATGGGACCAGAATCAGCCACCAAGCAGTGGCCCTGTCTCTAATCTCATCACTCATTTTATGTACTGAGGACCCAGCTTTAGAGTGTCATGATCAGACTCATAGTGCAGCCTTGGATTCTTTTTTTTTTTTAATTTATTTATTTTACTTTAGGTGCATATTATATCTGGCATTTCTCCCCATGTTATCCCTCCCCACACAGCCTTGGATTCTTATAGAAAGAGTTTGCTGCTGTGAATTATTTGGTTAATGATCCAGCAAGTGCCCATTTTAGCCTACTAAATGTTAGGCAATGGCCAAACTGTGACAAAAAGGCCCTGAAGAATAAGAATAAAGTTTAGGGTTCAAGATTACCTTCTGGGAGAACAAAAGTTCCCCATATTTCCAATCATCAATTTATATAAAATAAACTAAATCTTAATTAAAAACAAATGAACCAATTCAATATTCATTTAGCTCCATACATAAGCAGAGCTCTGAGCAGGATAAAATCATTCTTTCCCTCTCAGAAACATATCATATTGTGAGCGGGATGACATACCTGGAAATTAATAAACAACTCAGAATTTTACAACAGCTTATTCTGGCAACACTCTTTTTCTTCCTGTTTCCAAAAAAGAAGGAATGGTAGCTTACAATGTTCTTTGTTTAACCTCCACTGCTGGCCGTGTAGTGGGTCTTGCTTTCACCCCTCCCTGCATGACTTGCTCTTTCACAATCCCTTTATGTATTTAGCAGCCTAGGTTATTGCAAAAGTTTTGCTCCCCATTACATCTCTGCCATTTCACTTTGTGCTTGGTGCAAGTGGTACACGTGATACTTTTCTTGATTGAATGAAGGTGTCAAGTGAAGAATGATAGGTTTGTAAAATTTCGAAAGGACAGCTTCATTTCACATAAAGCGTTGGCACTTATAGAGTGGCATTCTGACCTCTGAGAAGGGTAGTCTCTGGTCAGAAGCTGGAAACGGGCATTATGAGGGAGGGGAAAAGGAAACGAATTTATGCTGAGCAGGGTAGCTGAATATATATCTTCAATAAGCTATAGGGGGATCCATGAATATTTGTGAAAGGAGAAAGGTGCGCATGCACAATTGAGTTTCATGCCTCTTCATGGGATCCATGTTCATAAAAGTATAGCCTTAATACAATCTGAGGGGGCAGTTTTCAGCCCAATGTGAAGCAGAAGACATGAAAACCTTTACTGCACATTCTCCATAGACTAGTCAGAAACACTCCAGGATCAGTGACCTCTTTTTGTTCCAAACCACAAAAGGGAAGGATAACGTCAGGTGATGGTTGACGTCAGTGGTGGAGTCTTTTGAAATGACTGGTTTCTGTTTAGCCACAGGGCAGAAAGCCTAATCATAGTTAGTGATGGAGCAGGTATGTGTTCCACCTCCTATCCTGTCATGGCCAAAAACGTAGTTTCCAAGTTTATTTTGCGGTCCCCTTGGCCAAGAGTTGTCTGTTCAGTTGGTATAGAGGGTTAAGATTTTATTTTTATTCCTCAAATGTAACAAATTTTAAGAGAGAAAGAAATTTATAAAACACAAGAAATAGAAGTATAGCTTAGACCTCCAAGCAAGTTCTTTAAAAGCGTTTAACAGTAGTTTTTAGGATAATATTTTGAAGAAATTGTTTTTAATCATATTATTACGAGATTTTAGAAGAAGCAGATCATGTGAAAACAAAACCTTGGTATGTCCATATCTATCTCTATCTCTAAATCTATAGTCAGTCTTTAAAAGAGTGACACAAAAATGACACAGACCCACTCTCTGGTTCACTCCCCATATATTAGAGCCTGGTAATCTTCCAAAGTTTTTACAGCATAAGGCATACACAGAATAGATCCAAAAAAAAAAAAAGTATATCTTCTGAAATTCCCTGAATGGATTCAAATTTTTACTCTTCCAAGTTAATCAATTGGAAGTCTATAGGATTATTGTAAGGATACAATTGATGAAATGAAATATGTTTTCTTACCACTGGTCAATTACTTGTATTAAGGTAATTTCATGGACTTTATCTCCCCTCTTGGAAACTGGAGAGCAGCACTTTTTGTCTGGTAAATAAAGATTTAAAAAAAGAGAATATGTCATTTTTGACCTTGTGTCATGGTACCTATGGCTTTCTACATGCATGGTTTCATCATCTCAATAATCTTGGGAAGAAGGTATTGTTAAGTTCATTTTATAAACAGGAGACTGAACTACCACAAGGATAAAGTGAATTTCTCATGGTTATACAACAAACACTTGATAGAAATGATTAAATAACACTTTACTTGATTTGTTGTGGGTTACTAAACAAAGCATAGGTGTGCATAAGTCATTCAATTATTCAGGCACAATCTCCACCCTTAGTTCTAATATCGAAAGTCTTTGCTCTTAGTTTTTAATAACTACAAGGATCATCATTGAAAGATCCAAGCTCCGGAATAAGCCTAAAGAGGTAATCAAAGTGGAACAATAGTTCACACTCTTAAAGGAATAATTTGCATTAATGGAGCTTGCCAGGCTAGTTTCCACTTGAAACTTCAAATCTTCTTTCTTCCTTGTCTTGTTAACTGTCCAGATTTATTTCCTAGGTTTTTTTAAACTCACATATTAGGCAATGGGGTGTATTCTGGAATTGAGATCCTAGTTTAAACTTTTGACTAAGAAGTTTGGCCATCAGACTAAAAATCCTCAGTGTATTTGACCATAGGTACTGCCTCAAAAATCCAGAGCTCAAAGTGAAGAAGTAAGGCAAAATTTGGAATTCAGCTCTAAGACAAACTCATCAATTCAGCTGCCAGAAATTTAAATAAAGGACAAGGAAGTGTATGTTTACCTGAGTCTAAAGAGCAAAGTTGCTTCTGGAAAGAAGCCCTGGCTGGAGGTGCTGGCATTTGAAATGTTGGGCAGGCGCACATGTTGCTTAAATTTCTGGAGATTACAGATTGGTTAGTGGGAAGTAAACTACGTTTGTAAATTCTCCACTGGGTGGAGTCTGAGCAGTTCTTTGAATCTCTCACCCTAAGATCTGGCCTGAACATTGGCAAGAAATTCCTGAGAGTTCCTTGAGAGGTTCTGGGAGCCGAGCACCCCGTTGGAATCCTAGGTAAGCTCAAGGCGCTGATAAAAACTCTCTACCCTAATGTTTACTCTGTGTTTTATTCAAATGGAACTTCTCTCAGCTAGAATCCTTGTCATAGTGTTTTAAAAGTTTTTTTCTGTTGCTCTCTTCTTTTTTTTTTTTTCTCATATTCTTTTCATAAATAAAAATGGTACGACCTTCCCAAAGGCCCCACCTTTAAAAATGGGTTAAATGAAGATATGTTTACCAATGTAATTGAAAAGAACTGATGTCCATAGTGTACTGCAGTGCGTATACTGAATATGGATACATTTGACAAATCAAAGTTTGTTCTGTTCTTACTTGAGTTTAAACAGTAAGATTAGGTCAAACTCCAGAGGCGGGAAAGATATTCTTAAACAGACTTTAAGTCTGCTGTTTCCTGGTAACTTTAATTGTCTTCTTATGCTGCTACATGTCATATTAAATATTTATTTAGAGAAGTGAAAATGCCTGTTTCTTGCCCAGAGTTTCTTTCCCTTTCATTTTATGAAACTGTCATTTTCCCAAGAAGAGACAGTTGATACACTTTTTAAAAATACACTAGATTTTCTTTTTTCTTTTGAGGCGGTGAGGTGTTACTTAGTAGTAACATTGAAGCAAAGGTGTTGATTTTATTAATGTGCTCAGCAAGTAATTCGTATCCTAGATATGAAATGTACATTTGTAACAGAGTAATGTTACCCATTTCTCAATGATATGCTTAAAGAATCTTGCTCAATAAGTATATTGTTTTTCCTTTTTTCTTTATTAATGAAAAACTACACACTTTCTCCACATATTTTTAAGTCAGGTTCTAAACTTTGAATTCCTACGTACAATTTGCTCATTTCAGGCCTGAATGTGGAACTGTGTAAAGATTAACTATTGGGCACTAACAGTTATTTATTTAGCTATTTAACCCTAGATAGTGGGTGATGAGGAGATTCTGAATTCTGTGATTTCCTTAAAATCAATCCGTTTTTAATTATTATACAAGTTTTTTTACTTTAAAGTTGTAGCTGTCTAAACAAAATTGTGAAAACACTATTTCCAAACCTAAATTAAGGGCACATTGGTGCTGTCTATCAGAAGGTATTGATAATTTATTTTAAATTACAAATTACCTTTTATCTTTTTATAAAGGACCTAATGTCACTTGAGCTTAACCACAACCCTTTGAAGAAAGTGGAATTTAACTTTAAATAGCATTGACAAACAGAGCAGTTAGGTGACTTGCCTGAGACCATATGATATGTATGCACCCCCCTCCTTGACAAAATTAATACTAAATATGTAAAATTTGAAAAATTTGTAAAATATGTAAAAGTTGAAGTTTTCAATGGCATAACATTATGGCTTGTGAACACTAATTGTCTTAGCTGATGAGGTGAATGAAGAATTAAGCAGCAACTAGTATGAATGATTAAACTGCATCCTTAGAGTGAGTGTATTATGCTACCCTGGGAACTATAGACTATATTTAAGTGTATGCGAAGTTGTGCACTGGTGGAGTGGGGCAGGGTGCACTCGGTTGGAAGATACTATGCCCATCAAGTATCTCAAGGTACCCCAGGTGTGTCAGGCCCAGAAGCAGAACTAGCCACTTTAACTTTTGCCTGGCTGAGGCTGGACTGGGAAGGATGGATTCAAAAGGGTAGATCAATTCATATATACCTTGTAGTCCTTTGCAGATTGAGTGTAGGACTGAAAAAAAGAAGCCAAAGAAAAAGGGAATGAGCTGAAGAAAGACACACACACACACACACACACACACAAATCAGGAAGCAACATGAAAAAAAGAAATAATAATAATAAAGTGAGAGGTTCAAGGCTTCTAGTAGGAATTGTGCTATGTACATTCCACTCACGGACATTGTCAAAGACCAGCACAATGGACTCAGCATCTCCGGCACACTTAAGCACCATACAGTGCACTCCACTGTCCTTTTAGTCCATTTGTGTTTCTACTCTCCCTGTGCCAGGGTTTCATCTCAAAATGAAGGAAAAGGATTCTGATGCCTCAAGATTATTAGAAGGATTAAATAAGATACAGATAGAAAGAGCCTAATGAGTATCATTTTTAAAATAAGGAAAGTTGAATTTTATTCAAAATATGTTGGTAACAAACTAATCTCTTTATTTAAGTAACCCCACTTAGATTTGAAAGTCACCTCCAATAAACTCAAAGGGCTCGCCACCCAAAGAAAATTGCAAATATAAGGCAAGCTCTCTTGACTCTGAATTTCAATAAAATGTTTGCCTAGGTCTTTCACATATGGTCGGAATGAGAGAGGGTGTGCATCTAGTAATATGTCATTATGTCAAATAATTCATCAACCAATTTTGTTTATTCTCTCAAACTGCCACTTTGGTGGCAGGGGTACTCTGCCTAAATGAGGTAGCTATAAAGATAAATTAAACATGATTCAGGCCCCCAGGTAGAGTTCAGTTCAATAGGGTAGAAGAGCAACTCAGTCTAGCTACCATAAGTAACATGTTTATAGTAAGACTAATTTGATAGTAAGACAGAAAAGCATCTCAGGGAATTTTAGGAATAGCCAAGAAAATTGACTCCCTGCAGACTTGCATACAGCATGTTGCATGAAGGATTCAGTGACTCTCAAGATGGGCTTGTCCTGTCACCTTTTCAGGAGACATAGCTATTCAATCCCCTGTGTAACTAAGTGACTCTCACTTGCTGCTGGAATCACTTCATGCTTTTCATGCTTTAATGATCAGTGGTTCTGTTTTACTTTGAAAAATGAGTCCTCCCATGACAGTATTCCTCCTAGACTCTGGCATTTCATAGCTTCTATCTACAATTATTTTAAATTTTTGCTCCTGTATCTAACTGAAATAATAAGCACATCTCACAGCTCAGATTCCTGAAAGAATTTGGTTATATGCTCAGCTAAACATAATCACTGTTTGGTTAGAGCTTTTACAGCAAATAATTCACAGATCTTTGATGAAGCTACAATGTTTTAGTGGGTAAGTGTCCAACAGAGGTCTAATAAACTATGACCAGGCAACTGATAATGCCAAGTGGTAGAGACACAGCCATCACTCTTTAAAATGCAGGTTCCTCTATCAGAAAGCTATAGGTGGGACCCATTTAGAATCAAGTTTTAAGAATAGCAAGTGTTTTTGATCTTTCCTATCCATACATGTGTTCAAATAAATATAGTACCTGGTAGAATTATCGTTAGTAAAGTTAATATCTTAATTGTTACTGGTGTTCAGAGGAAGACAGGCTACTTTTACTTGAGACATTGTAACAGGCCTCATGAAAAATTATTTGAGCTAGGGCTTTGAAGGATGGCTAGAATCCAAACAAGTTCAAGGGGAGCAAAACGCTTTAGGCAAATGAAATGGCATGAGGAAAATCACAGAAATAGAAAATTTTATGTGGAGGACTAATAATACTTATGGTCAGATATTGAAAGCACCATTCATCAATGTTGAAATCATACACTTTTGTACAGAACCATGGATTGAAGCAGTTAGGAGTCATGACTGATATCAAAGTAAAAAACATGCAATGGTGAAGCTTGGTATCTTTGTCTAGGAATATAAAGGATGGCTTATCAGTGGAGACCACTGACATTTGAGAAAGGAAGAAGCCCAAAAAATACAAGAATGAAAATTGAGAGTGCAAGAAGAATGTCTGTCTTACTGGCATTACGTAACACTCAGATATACATCTCTTTATTACCAAACACTGTGTGTGTTAGTGAAGGTAAAAGAGGAAGAGAGACAGAAGAACAGAGACTGAATTGAATTCTAGAGCTTTAGTTCCGTTTTAGTTTTGGCCCCCAGGGGTTCTTGGCATTAAGAACAGTCTGAATTGAAAAATATTAAACATATCTTGTGATCCAATATTCCCGTATAACATAGACTCAGATATCCAATGACCACCTTGACATTTCTACCTGCATTTTCAATACTTGTTACCCAAGATGGAGCGCAGGATGCAGTTAGCTCACTGCAACCTCGAACTCCTGGTCTCCTGCGTCATCTGCCTCTGTAGCTAGGACCACAGGTGCATGCCAGCACATCTGTTTGTTTGTTTGTAGAGATGAACTCTTGCTAAGTTGCCCAGTCTGGCCTCAAACTCCTGGCTTCAAGCAATCCTCTGCCTCAGCCTCCCAGTGCTGTGGTAACAGGTGTGAACCAACACACCCAGCCCACTAAACTGAATTTCAATTTCCTTCTTCAAAATGTTTCTTCCCCACGTATTTTTATTTCATCATATTTCACATATTTGCCCATATCCCAAAGCTAGAAGAAAGCTCTTTTCGTTTGCTTACTAGAAGTAATCTATCAGCCAGTCCTATCTACTTTTTCTCCAAATCTCTCACAAATCCACATTCTTCTCTCTACTTTTGCCCTCATCACCAAATTTAATTCACCACCATTTCTCTCCTGAACTACTGCATTAGCCTTAATTGGTCTCCTTTTTCAACTCTTGAAACTCATTACAGAGCAAAGTGATTTTTATTTAATGTAAAATTATATCACATTACTTTTCTACTCAAAGCTCTCCAATGGTTTCCCATTAACCTTAGAAACAATTTAAATTTCATTCTGGTTCCCAAATTTCTTTATGATTACTTTCTGCCTCTGCTTTTCGCACATCACAGTTTGTTATCCCTCCTTCTCTCTTCTTCCCTCCCTAGTGTGTTTAGTTGAATAAGCCAAGCTCATTTTCACCCTAGGAGCTTTATACTTGTTGCCATATTCCTCCAGGTTCAGGTCTTCACATGATGTAGAAATGCTCATCCATCACTTTCTCAGAAAGATGAACATGATCCTCCAAGGCTCTTCCATGCTCCAGTGGAATCTACCTTAAAGTTTCTACCTTAAAGAACTACCTTAAAGGGTCATGTTCATCTTTCTGAGAAAGTCACACTCCGGTGACTGTGTCCCATTACTCTGCTGTCCCATTACTCATAGCTCTTAGATCTGAAACTGCATTGTTTTTCTATTCTTCCACTAAAAATAAACCATACAAGGGTTGGCACTAATGCAATATCTCTTACACTGCTGTCCTGTCAATGCTTGGAGCCACATAGTAGGTACCAAATAAATAATTGTTGAAAGAGTAAATAAATTAATTAATTAAATGAAATCAGCAAAACTATATGTAAATTTAACTAGCCCAAAGAAATTTTATTTCCTGTAATATCATTCTTGTTCAATTTCAAAAAAAAAAAAAAAACTAAGGGGAAATATAAACAAACAAACAAGCTAGGGTGAAATTTTAAAATATGTGTTTAAATCTCCATGGTCATTTATCCTTTTCCAAAAAGGACATGTGGCATGATGATTAAACAGAGTATAGTGTGGTTTCAAGAAACATCACACAGTCCTGCCTGTTCTAAGATAATACATATGGTGTTGACAAAGAAGAAATTTATAATTATTAACAGCACCAGGTGGATGAATCTCTTTGGTATTCATATGAACAAAATGCTAACATTTTAAGTAAAATTACCTTTTGCATGAATATTATTTTCACTCACAACAAATAATTTTGTTCAGGTTCAATATGCCCATAGTTTTAAAACCATGATCTAACAAACACTGGGGGTTGGACAGTGGTGTTGGGAAACAGAGAAAGACAAGCTAAGTGGGACACTGCTTTCCTACACTTTGACAAAGATCATCCTTGCCATTTCCTCCTCATAAGATACCTAAAGGAAAAGGTTATGATGTTATATATGTTTGGAAGCCACAAATGACATATTTCTAGATAATAAGAATTGAATGAGCTAATGTTTAGTGAGGACTTACTCTGTCCTGAGCACTATTATCTAATTTAGTTCTTTTAATGTCTGTAAGTTACTATTATTTTCTTTTCTTTCTTTTTTTTTTTTTTTTTTTTTTTTTT
>NW_016107342.1:12334610-12337327 GCF_001604975.1 Cebus imitator | reverse complement strand
TTTTTTTTTTTTTTTTGATAATATGAGAAAAACTCATGCATGGGGTTTAATGCTGGTTGGTTAAGTATATTATTTCTGCGGTTGAGGAAAAGGAAGTCTAAAAGGCTCTTTTCCACAGGAAAATGATGGTGTCTAGATGATGTTTTATTATTCTATTTCAGTTTAAGAGAACAACTTGTAATGGAGCCTTCATCTCTTGAGCTGCCGGCTGACACAGTGCAGCGCATTGCGGCTCAACTCAAATGCCACCCAACGGATGAAAGGGTCGCTCTCTACCTAGATGAGGAAGATAAGCTGAGGCACTTCAGGGAGTGCTTTTATATTCCCAAAATGCGAGATCTGCCTCCAAGTAAGCACACTGAGAAGATTTCTTAAATGGATTTATTGATTTATTTATTTTTGCTATTGCATGTGTTCATTATAATCTTTGAAAATCATTGTTCTATTACATAATAGAGCTGTTGCAATTATGTTTGTAAAACAAAAGGACCCTGGTGCTCTGAATCAACCTGTCAGCCTACCTTGGCCTCAAACTCTCTGTTTTCTCTCCTCCTCTGAAAATGCATACAGGGTACTTAAACTGTCAACTACTTCTCTGAACAATCGAGTGACTGATTGGAAATTATAGGCAGATACATTTATTTGTTCTCTAAGCACTTGGGATTCAAAGCAATTCTTTTAGAATACAATGTTAAAATAGCTCTTATATTGTGCCACTTAGTTTATGATAACGTGATGTTTGTCTTAGAGAGAATATTATTTTCTGACCTGGATAAAATAGGAAGGATGTTATATAAATAGCCATCTTTGCATGCTGTAAAGTTGGCAAGGGTAAGAGTCACCAAGAAAAGAAACAATGAATGTCCAATAAATACATATTATATTTTAAAATAATATAGTAATCTGACCCTGTTCTGGGTTCTCACTCATAGGCAGGTGTTGAGCAATGAGAACACATGAACACAGGGAGGGAAGCACTACACACTGGGGTCCATTGAGGGGAGATAGGGGAGGGACAGCCGGGGGTGGGGAGTTGGGGAGAGATAGCAAGGGGAGAAATGCCAGGTGTAGGTGATGGGGAGGAAGGCAGCAAATCACACTGCCACATGTGTACCTATGCAACAATCTTGCATGTTCTTCACATGTATCCCAAAACCTAAAATGCAATAAAATTAATTAATTAATTAATTTAAAAAATAAAATAAAACATAAGTAACAAAGGTATAACAATAAAAAGAAATTCATCAGATTTAGCTTTACTCCATTTTTTCATTATTAAAAAAATGGTTCCCAGTTTGAATGGAATTAGTCTACCAAACTGGGTTTCACATGGTTTATAGTAGTCTGATTTCATTTTATTCAGATAAATGAGGTGCAATTTTGGGTATAGTGCTCAGGATCCATGAAGGCCAGGTAATAACATTTTAGGATGTCTGGTTCATGTAACACTAATATATACTATGTAACAGATGTTAAAACACCTGTTCATCTTTGACTATGTACTTAACAAACTGTAGAACTCTGGATGGATGAAAGAAGGAAAAATACCTGTATCCAACCTAAAATTGCATATTATCGATTGAGGGAGACATTGATAGAAATGACAGCTAGAAGAGACCAAATAAAACAAGGCTATAAGGGAAGGAATCTGAGACAACAGAAGAAAAATCTAGGTCATTCTAGAATCTAAAATTAAAAGGACATTTTGATTTGAATCTTAAGAGATAAAATACTGCTAATGAGTGAATTGTGAGGAAAACAAATTTAGGAAAGGAATTCTTAGGGAAATGGGAGATAAGGGGCTTGGTGATATGTGCATCACAAAATGTGGAAACCTTTAGCAATAGCAAGGACCCACATGAGTCAAGTCAGGTCTGGTTGATAGTGGCCCTGCCCTGATGTGCTCTCTGGCCCACAGGACTCTTGTACTGAATCAGAACCCAGTTTAAAAATAGCATTGTACCCCACTAATCATCAGGAAAATGTACGTCAAAACCACAGGGAGATATCACCTCACACCCTTTCCTCTGAGTACTATTAAAAAGTACAGGATATAAATATTGGCTAGGATGTAGAGTGATTGGGACCCTTTTGCACTGCTAGTGTGAATATAATATGGTGCAGTCACTCTAGGAAAGAGTATGTCAGTTTCCTCAAAAACTGAAGAATAGAATTACCATATGATCCAGCAATCTCACTTCTGGATACATTGCCAAAAGAATTAAAAGCAAGATCCCCAAAATATATTAATATACCCATGTTCATAATAGTATTATTCATGATAGTCAAAAGGTGGAAGTGGAATTAACCCACATGTCCATCAATGCATGAAAAGACAAGAAAATGTGTGTGTGTGTGTGTGTGTGTGTGTGTGTGTGTGTGATATGAAACCTTATTAAGTTTTAAAAAGAGGAGGAGGATCCAAGATGGCCGTTTAGGAACAGCTCAGGATTGCAGTGCCCAGTGAAAGCGCAGAGGGTGAGTGGACGCCGCGTTTTTATTGCCCACAGACTAGGAAATTCCCAGGCAGAGGAGCTCCATGGTCGCCAGCCCGGCTGTTTCGGCCAGCGCGGCTGCTTTGCCCCATGCGGCTGCTTTGTCGGCGCCCCGGAGGCGCGGTTCTCCGCACGAAATACACCGGTCCGGGTGCCCTTTTGGCTGGCAATTGGAGCCACGGGAAGTTGCCCATTCGCCGGTTCAAAAAGGGGACTGAGCAG
>NW_016107342.1:12292308-12329045 GCF_001604975.1 Cebus imitator | reverse complement strand
ATTACAGGCACGCACCACCATGCCCAGCTAATTTTTTGTATTTTTAGTAGAGACGGGGTTTCACCATGTTGACCAGGATGGTCTCGATCTCTTGACCTCGTGATCCACCCGCGTCGGCCTCCCAAAGTGCTGGGATTACAGGCGTGAGCCACCACGCCCGGCCCTTAAATGTATTTTTAAAAAATCAATAATAAATAAATGCATAAGCACTTCCCTCTTTTAAAAAAAAAGTTTTAAAAAGAAAGGAAACTGTGATGTGTGCTACATGGTTCACATGCATGAACCATGAGGACATCATGCCAAGTGAAATAATCCAGATGCAAAAGGAAATATCCTGGATAATTCCAATTATACCAAGTATCTAGATTAGTCAGATTCACAGAAATGGAAAGTAGAATGGTAGTTGTCACAAGCTTGAAGAAGGAGGAATGGGGAGTTATTGCTTAATGGGTATAAAATTTCAATTTTGCAAGGGTGAAAAATTCTGGAGATTGATTGCACAACAAGGTGAATGTACTTAACTGAATTGTATACTTAAAATTGTTATGAGGGCAAATTTTAGGTGCATTTTAGCACAGTATTTTTAATACTTATCAAAATTAAAATGTTTCCCCCTTAGAAAAAAAGCAACATTGTACCACCTCTATTATACTTGAGTTGACTTGGTATCCTATTTATAGGTATAATATTGATTTTGATTAGTTATCCAATAGAATGTAACTCTGAAGGATTACAACCTTGGATAAGTCATTGCTGATTCTTAAAGAGAAGAGACTGAAATTGATTTAATAAAGAATTTAAATAATTTGCTTGTTTAAAAATATAGTTTTGCCAGACACAGTGGGATTACACCTGCAATCCCAGCACTTAGGGAGGCTGAGGCTAGAGAATCACTTGAGCCTAGAAGTTTGATACCAGCCTGGGCAACATGACAAAACCCCATCTCTGCTAATGATACAAAAATTAATTAGGCATGATGGTATGTACCTATAGTCATGGTTACTCCGGAGGCTGAAGTAGAAGGATCGCCTGAACCCAGTAGGTCAAGGCTGCAGTGAGCCATGATCACACCACTGCACTCCAGCCTGGGTGTTAAAGGAAGACCTGTCTCTAAATAACAATAATTATTCTAATAATTTTGAATGATATAAGACTTTATTAACCCCAAGTGTTCTTCTACATCAGTAATTGTCAAAATGTGGTCCCTTAATCAAAAGCAAGAGGTTGACCAGAGACCTTATCAGAAATGCAAGTTCTTGGGTCCTAACTCAGAATTACTGAATCAGAGATTCTGAAGATGAGGCCCAGCCTTCTGTTCTAGATCAGCTAGGATGAGATGGTATCCCAGAATTGCGTCAATTAATTCCCGTTCAAGCTATTCTCACTTCAGTTTCATCTTACTGCCTAAGAATTCATCCATTCAGCAAATATTTATTAATAATTTACCCGACTCGAGACACTTCTCTCAGAACAGTTCAGAGAACCAAAGAGCAAAGCTGTCATGTGAATGTATATCTAGTATGACAACAGATAATAACCAAACTTAGAAACAACTTAATTATGTGCTACCATTAGGTAGTACTTCAAGTGATAATGAGGACTGTGTGAGGGTGTAATTTTACCCAAGGTAGTCTGGGAAGGAAATGCTGGTGAGATGCCATGTGAGCAGAGATGACAGCACTGTGAGGAAATGAGCCTCATGGAGCACAGGTGAAGCTGAGCCTGGTGGTGGTCCAAGTTTATGTTGGACATACGTACCAACTCAGGAGCACATGATGTTGTAGGGGCAAAAAGATAATACATTTTTCATATCCATCACAAGGGGAGTGGCTGATGCTTCTATAGCAAAGACAGGTAAGCAAGAGAAAAACCCAGGGAAAACTTGTGATTTTATGCTAAGTCAAATGAAAGAAATGAATAGATGTGAAGAACTAGAACTGGAATAAAACATTATGATCCTAATAGTAATCAGTGGGCAGTGGCAGGGGGACTCAGCAAGGTCTATATTTTTGAATCCTTGGTCCCTCTGTGTAGCATTCCTTCTCTCTGAATATAGGGCAAAGCACCTGTCATGTGAAGGTCTATCAGGGAGAAGGGAAAATGTCAGTGAATGAGCTTTCTAGGTTTTGCGGTTTGCTTTAGGAGAGGATTATCAGTTTCTTTGACTCACCTGGCTGCAGAGTACAGGGCAGTGGATTGGAAAAGATCCAAAAGACCTTGTTTCTGAGGCCCTAACAATCTTCTTCAGTTCAAAGTCCTCAGCATTCCAAGGTGCCATATTTTAGAGTATTATGTTCTGACCTCCAACGGTGTTGAAAGTTCCTTCTTTTTTGTTTTGACAAGATGTAAATTCATCAGGAAACCAGCGTTTCCTATCTTATTAAAACCTTCCAAGAGCCTCTAAAAATGATAAATCATGTTAAATCATTTTGGGAGACTGGCATAACCCCAAAAACAAATGTTCTTTAGCAGCTCTGAACAATGGAAAACAAAGAACAGAAATAAACAAGTTTTGAACAAATGAAAGAATCACAATTCCCAATATGAGATATTTTTTTAATCTTGAAGGAAGGCTACAGGCATAACCTGTAGTTTTGAATTTTTCCATTATAATGATGTTTTCTCTAAGTTTCTAATATAATTTTATTAAAATAAGTACTTTTATAAGATAATGTCTGAGATGTTATCAGAGAAAGGGGTCAAAAATATTTTTAATCAGTTTTTGTACTTATGTTCAAGAGCACAGTTGAAAAACAAGCAAAGGAAAGGAGGAAGAGAGAGGAAAGAAAAGAAAGAAAAAAGGAAGAAATAAGAAAGAAAAGGAAGAGAAATCCAGGGCATACATATGGAAAGACAACTTTCTAAATTTTTTTAAATCATGAATATTCCTGTTTGAAACATCCTTATACCTAAATTTCTGAAAGCATATTGGATAGCCCCATAAGATTTATGGCCTTTACGTGGACACAAGACAAAGGCAATCTTTTTCAGAGTGTCAAACTGTCCTCCAGGAAACCAGGTGAGCAAATTTACATTTCCTCCAACAGTAAAGACAATTGCCTCACTGACTTTGGGGATTAGTAGGTTTGTTTTTGTTTCTGCTATTTGGGGCCAGGGTCTTGCTCTGTCACTAGGTTGGAGTGCAGTGGTGTGATTTCAGCTCACCGCAGACTTGACTTCCCAAGCTGAAGTGATCCTCCCACCTTAGCCCCCAGAGAAGCTGAGACTATCAGTGCATGCCACCACGCCTGGCTAATTTTTGTATATTTTGTTGAGGTGGGGTGTTGCTGTGTTGGCCAGGCTGGTCACAAACTCCAGGGCTCAAGCAGTCCTCCTGCCTCAGCTTCCCAAAGTGCTGGGATTACAGGTATAAGCCACCAGGCCAGGCAGGATTAGAAGTTTTAAGAATATCTGCTCATTAGATAATAAAAAAATTATTCCATTCTTGTTTGAATTTGCAATTCTCAGACAACCTTTGGAGATAGTTTTCATAAACTCCTTGGCCGTTGCCTTTCTTTTTGTCTTAAGTTGCTCTTAATGTATAAATTGAATTTAAAAATAAAATAAATATAAGTGGTAATTTTAAAATTATTTTTTCTTTTAAGGATATAAACTCCCTCTTTCATGTATCTTAGGGATTTTAAGTGAAAATGACCAGTCTTTATAGCAGGCTAATAGCAGAACCAGAAATGGGTTCCAAATATTGTGACTGCTAGCCCAGGTCCCTTGACTCAATCCTGCTTTTGCTTTTTTTCTAAATTATTCAATTGAAATATAATTTATGGACCATAAAATTCACCCATTTTAAGTATACAATTTAAAAATGTTTAGTAAGTGCATAAGATTACACTACCATCATAATCCAATTTTAGAACATTTCTTCATTCCTCTTTTTTATCTCTAGCCTAGGCAACCAGTAATCTACTGAACTTGCCATTATTTTGACCTGCCTAGAAAATTATTAAAGAAAATTTTTACTAGTAAACTATATTTGGAAATTTTTTTTTAAAAAGCCAGTGCTCCTTTCACTATTCTTTTCATAGTCAAATAATCCTCTACTTCAATCTTACCACATATCCAGGAGAGAGATCAGTAAGTTGACAATAAACTTTAGTAGACTTTAGTAAGTAAGTATAAATTTAAAGTCATCCAAACAAGATCATCTGTTACTTTACCCATGTAATTATTTGGCCTCGGATATAACTGGGATAACAAAATAGTCATGCTTAATTCTGTCTCCAGGGCTTCTATATAACATTGTAGAGAGCCTCTTAAATGCAACTGTTTAGAAGCTTAGAAGGCTGCAACAGATATGAAATATCAGTGCATGAAATATAGGAAAGTATACTTTTCTCTATAAACTAGAATTCTTTACTCAACAACAGATAAAGATATGTTAAATAAAAGATTTTATCCAGCTATAAAAGGACATGTATTTATAACTAATTTGAATAATCTAATAAATCTCTAATTTTCATAAGAAAAGCAATTAAGTATATTCCTTAGTTAGAAGTTTCATTTTATAGGCATTGCAACTTTTTTTTTTAGATGGGGTCTTGTTCTGCTTCTCTCTGTCACCCAGGCTGGAGTGTAGTGGTGCAATTTTATCTCTCAACAACCTCCACCCCCCTGAGCTCAAGGAATCCTCCCTCCTCACCCCACACCCCAATTAGGTAGGACGATAGATGCATGCCACTACACCTGGCTAAGTTTTTATGTTTTTGGTAGAGATAGGGTTTCACCATGTTTCCCAGGCTGGTCTCAGACTCCTGAGCTCAAGTGATCTGCCCATCTCAGCCTCCAAAGTATTGGTATTACGGGCATCAGCCACAGCACCTGGCCAACATTACAAACTTTTCATGTTACTTGAATTCTGCATTTTAGTGGGCATATTTGTTATCTTGTCATCTCATTTGCATTGGACCAACTGCTCCCTGAGTGTAGGAACTGTCTTCTTTCTCTGTGAATGAGTGGGAGTCACCTAGGCAGACCTTAAGAGTAGAGTGAGGTCCAATCACAAAGAGGGAACAGCATTTGCAAACACACAAAAGAAAACATAGTTGCTTTGATCCATAAAAATAGTTTTACGTGATCAAAGTATGTTATGTACAAAGCTGGGTGTGGGTAAATAGTAAATAATAAGGTATGGAGTAGGGAATTCAGGGTACTAGGATAATTGGTATAATAGGGTAGATAGTAAATGAGTGCTTCAGGCTAGCAGTAAATCTGAAGAAGTAAATGTAATAGAAGTGGATTAAAAGGAAAATATTCAATAAATATATGAAATACTTATTAAATAAACCTGATTTAGCAGTAGGAGAGCCATAGCAATAAACCATACTTTCTGGTTTATGTGAATAGTGGTGATATTCATTGATACAATTAACTCGTTTGGGAGCTAGTCATTGAAAGAGAAACTTGTTTTTTCTTTGTTTGTTTGCTACTCTGTCACCTGTGGCCTTGAACTTCAAGTCCAAGAAGGTGGCAACTGTTACAAGCAGTGAGAAGCAGACAGGGACAAAGAAGAAAAGACAAATATGCATGTGCGCTCTCCCTTGAGAAAGGTTTCAGAGGTTGCCTCATGCTCGTGACCTGTTCACCTAAGCCCCCTGGGCCAGTGTTTGGTCATGGCCTTGCCTATCTGCAAAGAAGACTGAGTGTAAAACACAATTTTTGTTATTGGTGGTCACATACAAAGCTAACAATTCTATTTCTGTAAAGAAAAAATGAAATGGCACTTAGGGTACAGCTAGCAGTTGAGTTTAGTTAGAAGGTAGCAATGTGACAGTCATCAACATTTAGGTAATAGTTAAAACGGTGGGTATGGATTATATTATCTAGGCATCATACCTAAGTGAGAAGAAGGTGGTGGAAACAAAATCTTAAGCATTAACAAAGAACTCTAGAAAGAGCCAGAGACATAGAAGTACAAGGAAAATGTAGTACCGTATTCTAAAACCAAGGGAAGTGACACATTCAAAGAAATGATAGCTTGCCATCATCAGCTATCACAGAGACGATATAAGCCTTTCATTTTAGCAGTCAGGAGAGATTTATTAAATTGCCTTAACTGTAACAGCTTCAATGGAATGACAGGGAGGGAAACTATTTATTTCCTGGTGTCATTGAAGGAGTCAAGTATTGGAAATGAGATTTTTAGACTTCTTTTCCAAAAAACCTTGCTATAAAAGGAAACCTAGCAAGGAACTAAAGGAAATGAATGAGTGCTTTTTTCAAGGAAGGTAAGAGCTTGAATATGATTATGCACTGAGAAGAAGGTATGGGAAAAAGAGAAACAGACAGGCAGATAACAGAGGTAAACCCTATTTTCAGCCAAACAGAGTCTGTACTGGTTCTGTTGTCTATTTCCACCTTTTTCAGCTCATGGAACCCGATATTCTAAGATAATACAAATTGCTGAAGACCACGTTTGTCTACTCTCTAAGGATGTATTGGCATCTATGTCTAAGGTCAACATTAGACAGATTGAGGTTTTGCAAAGAAATCTCAAGGTCCCAACCAACTGTTCCATATTTTTGGCAATGTGATACCAGGCATACCTCGGCCATAGGACAAAGGACTGGGAATAGAAAGATTCTTACCAGGAGAGTACACTTTCACTTTGCTGGGACAATGTTTGGTCTTTCTGTCTTGTCTTGGGAACTCTTTCCTCAAGGGATTTTATCCACAAAGGTGTGGAAAATCGCTTTTGGAATACTCGAAATACAAAGTATTTCTCCCTCAGATGCCATACCACCCACTAATCTAGGCCTCAGAGAGAACTAATGGGTTCCAAATTAGACAAGAATATCTAAGGAGCGTGTGCAAGTGGACTGTAGTGATCCCACAGTTTTCTCCATCTTTCTCCTGAAATTATAGGAAAAATATTCAAAGTCCAAGAAGTTTGTTGGGAGCATAGCCTTGTATGGGACATCCCTATTGGAAAAATGATATGACTATTTCCTCAGCACACCACCAGGAAATTTAATATTACAAGGTATATAGCAACACAAAAAAATCTTCACTCACTAAATTCTGAATAACAGTAAAGAGAAGAATATACTTTTTTATTTAGTAAAATACACACACTTTTTTAATTTAGTAAAATCATACATCTCTATGAATTTTACAACATGAGCACATCTGTGTAACAAGATCCTACATCAAGAAACATAGCATCGCCAGCACTTGCGGAAACTGCCTCGTACCCACCTTCAGACACTACCTCTTTAGGGTTAACCAGTGTTTCTGTAGCCAGTATTTGAGCATCAGTTTCTGAAGTGTTACCTAAAATTCTCTCCAAGTTCTTCTTTATTCAAAGACCCAAACGTGGACCTGGTCTAACGTATGTGAATGCCACAACTTAAACATATGTTTAAGAAAATAGGTTTAATAGAAAATAGGTTTCAAATGAAAATATGTATGTTTCCATATAGAGAGAGAAATTGAATATTTATTTGTTTATTTGTTTATTTTTGAAATGGAGTTTCACTCTTGTTGCCAAGGCTGGAGTGTAATGGTGCAATCTCAGTTCACCGCAACCTCTACCTCCCGGGTTCAAGCGATTCTCCTGCCTCAGCCTCCCGAGTAGCTGGATTACAGGCATGTACCACCATGCTCAGCTAGTTTTGTATGTTTAGTAGAGATGGGGTTTCTCCATGTTGGTCAGGCTGATCTCGAGCTCCTGACCTCGGTGATCTGCGCGTCTCAGCCTCCCAAAGTGCTGGGATTACAGGTATAAGCCACCGTGAGTGGCCTACTTTCTTTTTTAAACTAAGGTCATAGTTCAATTATTTAAGCCAGATGGTTAAAACTGGTTCTTTTTGTTCAAGTGTATGATTAACCCCTGTAACCCAGCACTCTTTGGAAGGCTAAGCCAGAAGGGTGGCTGGAGTCCAGGAACTCAACATCAGCCTGGGCAACATAGTGAGACCCTGTCACTACACGCCTTTTTCTGTTCATAATCCTATTTAACAAGTGCTACTGGACAATGATGTTCCCTGCATTTTATTTTTTTTAATATCATCCTAAGATCTTTTATCCCCCATTAAGAGGGATTGGTAGAATGGTCTCTTTCCTGACAGAAGTGTGAAATAACTTGTTCATCAGGAGAGTTTATTATTGATATTGTTAATATTTAAATTCACATTCCATAAAATGGAATATTTTGTCATACAGTCTGAATTTTAACACATATATAGAATAATATAAATGCCTCTTCTTTCAGCATATAGAACAATTCCATAACCCCCAAAAGACTCCTTTATGCTAGCCCTTTGTAACCAATCTCTCCTCTATACCTATAATCCCTGACAACCACTAATCTATTTTATATCCCTATATCTATTTTATATCCCTATTGTCTTTTCCAGAATATATGCAGAATATTCTCTTTTCCAATATATATGAAGAAATTATATACTGTATTCAGTCTTTGTACTGATTTCTTTTATTTGAAGAAATGCCTTTGAGATTAGCAGTTATGTCAATGAAATGTTTTTTTTTTTTTTTTTTTTTATTGCTGCATAGTCTTCTACCCTAAGAATGGACTGCATTTATTCATTTGCTCACTAAAGGGCATTTCAGCTGTGCCCAGCTTTGGTGATTATGAATAGCTACTATACATATTCATGTACAGGATTTTATGTAAATGTAAATTTTTTATCTAAAATTATTTTAAGATCAGATAGTAGATATTTCCCTCTTAACAGGTCTCATGTATTCTTTTTTATTTTTATTTTTTTGAGATAGGGTCTTGCCCTGCCACCCAGGCTGGAGTGCAGTGGCATAATTACAGCTTATTGCAGCCTTGATCTCCCTGGCTCAAGTAATACTTCCACCTTAGTCTCCTGTATAGTGAGAGCTACAGGTGTGCACCACCACACCAGGCTAAGTTTTTAACTTTTTGTAGAGATGAGGTCTCACTGTGTTGACTAGGGTGATCTTGAACTAGACTCAAGCCGTCCCTATTCCTTGGCCTTCCATAGTGCTGGGATTACAGGTGTGAGCCATTTCACCTTGCCAGGCCTCATATATTCTTTCTCTTCTTTTTTTTCTTTGTCCTTTCCTAGTTTTTCTTCTTCCTTTTATAACTGTAAAAACATTCTTAGCTTTCAGGACATACAAAAACAGGTCATGGGCTTGATTTGGAACACAATCCACAGTTTGTCAAGTCCTGTTTTAGAATGCCACAAGTTGATTGCTGGATCATATTATAGGTATATTTTTAACTTTAGAAGAAACTGACAAACTTTTCCAGAGTGGCTGTACCATTTTCCATTTTGCATTGCCACCATAATGTCTGTTGTTCCCCATCTTCACCCCCAGTTGGTATTGTCAGTTTATTTTGTTGTTTTGTTTTTATTCATATGTGTATGTAGAAGTATCTTATTTTGGTATTTATATGCATTTTCCTAATGGATGATGAACTCAACATTAAACATTTCAAAAGCTTATATACCATCCATACTCTAGAGAAATGTCTCCTCAAATATTTTGACTACTTTTTTTTAATTGGAATTTTCTTTAATTGTTGAATTTTGTTTTGGAGGGTTTTGGAGCCCTTTATTATTATTATTTTTAAGAGACAGTCTTGTTCCATTACCCAGGCTGGAGTGAAGTAGTGCAGTTAGAGTTCACTTCATCCTTGACCATCTTGGGCTCAAGTAAATCTCCTGCTTTAGCTTCTGGGGTAGCTGAGGCCAGGCATGTGCCACCATGCCTGGCTAATTTTAAGACACAGTGTTTCGCTTTGTTGCCCAGGCTAGTCTTAAACTCCTGGCTTCAAGACATCCTCCCACCTTGGCCTCCCAAGGTGCTCAGACAACAGATGTGAGTCATGTTTTTTGTTTTAAGAGTTCTTTATGCATTCAGAGTACAAGTTGGTTGTTAAATAAGTGATATGAAATATCTTCTCTCAGTCTGTAGCTATCTTTCTAATCTCTTATTAGCATCTATAATAGAACAAATGATTTTTAACTTTGAGGATGCACAATGGATTTATTTTTTCTTTTATGGATTGTGCTTTAGGTACCGTGTCTAAAAGCTCCTCACCTAACCATCAGTCCTAAAGATTTCTTTGGTCCATAATTTATTTAGAAGTGTGTTATTTCCAAATCTTTGGACATTTCTCAGTTTTCTTTTTATTATTGATTTATAATTTCATTCTATTGTGGTTAGAGAACATTTGTTAAGCTTTGTTTTTGACCCAGGACAATGGTTTCTCTTAATGCCTCTCCATGTGCATTTAAAAGAATATTTATTCTGCTGCTATTTGCTGGAGTGTTCTTTAAAAGCTAGTTACATTCATTTGCTTCATGGTGTTTTTCAGTTCTGGGGATTATTTGTCTACTGATAACATGTAGACTTAGTTCCTCAGAGGACCCTGGTCACAGATTTATGGACATAATCATAAATCCCACTTAAGCACTATTCCAAATTGCTGAAACTCAATTCAGTATTACTAACAACAATAACAACACAACAAATAAATCACATTAGTACCACAGTTATTAAGATTGGGACAGTTTTACAATTAGACAGTTCTTACCCAACAAATTCATATTAGATCCTTCTATTTTTCTTGGTAATATTAGAGATCCAAATAATCAAACCATGAATGAAACAAACACAGCTGAAATCTTTATGCTTTCTATTACTAATTATAATACAATCAGCAACAATTTCAGGTTCCCCAATCTGCAGAAACATTGTATATCTTTAGGGATATGCTTTTCTTCTTTTTCTTTAAATTTGGAAAATAAATTCTTGATTTAAAAAAATAAGCAACACTCAAGTTTCTCAAGTGAACAATCATAGCATGTTGGAATTTTAACCTATGATTTCTAATCAGAAGAACATTCTAATAAAACCCCTAAACTCACTTGGCCTTTTAGTAGAGTAATATTTTCACATACAGATATGGAGGAAAATAAGTTAAATGTAAATTCTTTTTTCTTCTCTCTATTCATTTACGTATTTATTTATTTGAGACAAGATGTTTCTTTGTCACCTAGGGTGGAATCCAGCGGTGCCATCAGAGTTCACTGTAGCCTTCCTGGATTCAAGCAATCCTCCCACTGCAGCCTTCTGCATAGCAGAGACCACAGGCATGCACCACCACGTGTGGTTAATTTTTTAAAATTTTTTCCCAGGTGTGGTGTCCAGCTCCTGAGCTCAAGTGATCTGCCCATCTTGGCCTCCCAAGATGCTGAAATTACAGGCATGAGTCACTGCACCCAGCTGAATTCTTTTCAAAACCAGTAAACCATACATTTCTCATGGAAGTTAACTTCGACAGAGATGTTGGTTATTTATTTATTTATTTATTTATTTTCATACTGCTTTACTGCCAGCCCAAAAAATTGTCATCAAGATCGTAGCAATTACTTCAACCAATCCCAGGACTTTACTTCCAAAATAGCTATTTAGCATCAAATGTGCTCTTAAATCATAGACCACAACTCTGATGAGCTTTAATTCTTAGCTGTGTCCTAGGATTTTCCTAAAATAAGAAAGGCAGGAATTCCCTAGTTCAAGGCGAAAAAAATCAATTTAGATTCAATGGTATATAAACACAAGAAATATTTACTTCAAAAAAATTGTTATAAAGCAAAATATGTTACAAACTAATTTTTCATTCTGAACTCAAATACCTAGCTAGTAATATTGCAAAAATAAACATTAATTATGGAGAAAGAATTTTTAAAATTTTGCAATGCTGGAATTAATGAGAGGAAATACTGATAATTCAAATATTCTTTACACACACAAGACATTTAAAAAATATTAGAGCTTACCTTTGCTTTTTCATCAAAAGGTATTGTTACTTCTAGATTTCCTCTTCAATTTGTAAAAAGGAAAGGAAAATATAGTTAGTTTTTTTATTAAACTTACACCTGATTTTCAATGTGAGTTTGTTCATTGAGTGTTTGCATATGTGTGAGTTTGGGAGTTAGAAGTATGTTGAGATTTTTATTATTTTAGCTCTTGGGGCAACTGGACTGGGCCCTTTACCTCTGTCCTAAAGTAGCCTTTTAATTTTATTACAAATGGCAAACACTGTAATTTTCTGTATGTTTCATCAGTGGAAAATATTGGAAAGTTTTGAGTTTATATGTATTTTATTACTGAATTTTAAAATATTTAAAATGGACTTAATTAAATCTTAAATTACAGTAAACTTATGCTGTATTAAGTTGAAGGTAAGCTACCTTCTGTGACCTTGGATAATTTAATTAAATAGAGAAGTCTCATTTTTTTGTTGTTTACTTATTGTTTTGTTTTTAATGACTAAATTAAATGCCATGCCTTCTGAAGTGAGTTCACATAAGGAATTGGTTGGGGGATATTTTTTAAGAATATGCCTATATTAGAGTCCTATGCCAAAAAATTTAGAGTTTCTGAGTCAAACCCAGGGACTGTGATAGCCCAGTATCTAAGTCCTTATAAAATATAAAATGCTCTATTTTCTAATTATAGTATTAAAACAAATTATTTCAGGAATATTATTATTACCAGTTTTAACAGTAACATATCTGTATATGTATAATATTAACATGAATGGCAGTTTATGTCATTCAAACACAGACTATCTGGTACTTGTATCTAACAACGTATTTACAGTTGTGGTCATGTATGGCCAATGCTGATTATGTTAATAGGATGTTCCAAACATATATCAAGAGCTTTTTTTGTGGAAGTCATTTTGATAGATAATCGATATATGTAGAAGATACAAATCTTTACACAAAAGCTTTAACATAGTTGCAATTCAAATTCAAATTAGCTTTATTAGGATGCCAACAATGAATATATTAAGGGGGCATACAGGCATAACTCATTTTATTACACTTTGCTGTTTTGTATTATTATTTTTTTAATTTCAACTTTTATTATAGTTTCAGGGGATACATGTGCAAGTTTGTTATATAGGTAAATTGCATGATGCCAAGATTTGGAGTACAAATGATCCTGTTACCCAGGCAGTGAACATTGTACCCAATAGGTAGTATTGTTTCTACCTTTATAGCTATATGTACCAAATGTTTAGCTCTCATCTAAAAATGAGAACATATAGTATTCAGTTCTCTGATCATGAATTAATTCACTTAAGATAATGGCCTCCAGCTACATCCATGGTGTTGCAAAGGACATGATTGCATTCTTTTTATGACTATGTAGAATTTCTTGGTATATTTGTAGCACATATTCTTTGTCCAATCCACCACTAAAGGGCATCTAGATTAATTCCATATCTTTGCTTCTGTGAATAGTTCTGCAGTGAATCTACAAGTGCTTGTGTTCTTCTAGCAGAACAATGTATTTTCCTTTAGGTATATACCTGATAATGGGATTGCTGGGTCAAATAGTAGTTCTATTTTAAATCCTTTGAGAAATCTCCACACTGCTTTCCACAGTGGCTGAACTAATTCACATTCCTACCAATGATGTACAAGTTTTTGTTTTCTTTGCAACCTTATTTTTTTATTTTTTGGTAATAGCTGTTCTGACTGTTGTGAGATGGTCTCTCATTGTGGTTTTGATTTGCATTTCATTAGCAATTACTGATGTTGAGCATTTTTTCATATATTTGCTGGCTGCATGTATGTTTTCTTTTGAGAAGTGCCTATTCATGTTCTTTGCCCATTTTTTAATGGAGTTATTTGTTTTTGCTTGTTGAATTGCTTAAATTCCTTATAGATTCTGGATATTTGATCTGTGCAAGGCACAGTTTGTGAATATCTTCACCCATTCTGTAGGTCTGTTTACTCTGCTGACAGTTTCTTTTGCTGTGCAAAAGCTCTTTAGTTTCATTAGGTCCCACCTGTCAGTTTTGGGGGTTTCTTGAAACTGCTATTGAGAACTCAGTCACAAATCCTTTGTCAAGGCCACTGTCCAGAATGATATTCCCTAGGGTTTCTTCTAGGAATTTTACAATTATTTTAGAAGGCATTCTAGCCTGGGCAATAAAGCAACACTCCCATTCTCTCTCCCTCTTCCTCTTTCTCCCTCTCCTTCATTCTTTTTTTATTATTATTATTCTTTTTTTTCTTTATTTCTCTTTTTCTTTCCTTTTTCTTTCTTTTCCTTTTTTTCCTTTAAAAAAAAAAAAAAAGTCCTTCTCAGCATAGCAGAGGAGAGAAGAGAAACATCTGAACATCAAGAGGAGTTTGGCCAGGGATGGTCAGAGAAGAGGTCAGCCAATGACAGCCAAACTCCAGAAGAAGATTATCTTCCCACTCCATCCTCTTTCCATTTCCTCATCTCACTAAAAGTCACTTCCATAACCCAATAAAATCCTCTGCATACACCACAAAAAAAAAGAAATTTTACAATTTTAAGCCATACATTTTAGTTTTACCCATCTTGAACAAATAATTGTATATGGTGAAAGGTAGGGGTCCAGTTCCATTCTTCTGCATATTGCTGACCAATTATCCCAGCATCACCTATTGAATAAGAGTTCTTACCCCATTGCTTATTTTTGTCAACTTTGTCAAAGATTAAACTGTTGTAGATATGTGGCTTTATTTTGGGTTCTTTATCATGTTCCATTGGTCTATGTATATGTTTTGGTCCCAGTACCATGCTGTTTTGGTTATTGTAGCTTTATAGTTTGAAAACAGGTAATATGATGCCATCAGCCTTGTTGTTTTTGCTTAGGATTTCTTTGGCTATTCAGGCTCTTTATTGGTCACATATAAATTTTTAGAATGTATTTTCCATTTCTGTGAGAAATGACATTAATAGTTTGATGGGAATAGTTTTGAACCTCTAAATTGCTTTGAACAATACTGTGGTTTCCATAATATTGATTCTTCCAATCCATGAGTATGGAATGTTTTTCTATTTGTTTGTGTCATCTATGATTTTTCTTTGAGCAGTGTTTGTAGTTCTCCTTATAGAGACCTTTCACTTCCTTGGTTAGATATATTTCTTGGTGTTTCACTGTTTTTGGCTGTTGCAAATGGGATTGTATTATTAATTTGGCTCTCAGCTTGAACATTATTGGCATATAGAAATGCTCCTGATTTTTTAATGTTGATTTTGTATCCTGAAACTTTACCAAAGGTGCTTAGCAGTTCCAGGAGCATTTTGGTGGAGTCTTTAGGGTTTTCTAAATATAGAATCTTATCATTAGTAAAGATAGATGATTCTTTTTCTATTTAGATGCTTTTTCTTTCTTTCTCTTGACTGATTGCCCTGGCTAGGATTTCCAGTGCTATATTGAATAGGAGTGGGAGATAGCTTTGACTTGTTCCAGTTCTTAAGGAGAACGCTTCCAGCTTTTACTCATTCGGTATGATATTGGCTGTGGTTTATCATAGATGGCTCTTATTATTTTGAGGTATGTTCATTTAATACATAATTGTTAAGGGTTTTTATCATAAAGGGATATTGGATTTTACTGAAAGCTTCTTCTGTACCTATTGACATGATCATATGGTTTTTGCTCTCAATTATCTTTATATAGTGAATCGCATTTATAGATTTACTTGTGTTGAAACAACCCTGCATCCCAGGAATAAAACTTACTTGAATATGGTGAAATAACTTTTTGATGTGCTTCTGGATTTCCCTTGCTGGTCTTTTGTTGATGATTTTTGCAACTATGGGGATATTGACCTGTAATTTTGTTGTTGTTGTTGTTGTTGTTATTTCTTTGCCAGATTTTGCTATTGAGTGATGCTGGCTTCCTAGAATGAGCTGGGGAGGAGTCACCCTCTTCTTAATTTTTTGGAATAATTTCAGCAGTATTGGCACCAGCTCTTCTTTGTAAGTCTGACAGAATTTAGCTGTGAATCTTTCTGGTGTAGAGCTTTTTTTGGCTGGTAAGTTTTTTATGACTGATTCAACTTTGAAACTCTATTGGAATGTTCAGGGTCTTAGTTTCTAACTGGTTTGGTCTTAGGAGGTTGTATCTTTCTAGGAATTTATCTATTTTCTTCAGATTGTCTAGTTTTCATGAATAAAGTATTCAAAAGTGTCTCTGAGGATCTTTTGCATTTCTGTAGGATTAGTTGTAATGTCATCTTCGTTGTTTCTGATTGTGCATATTTGAATCTTCTTTATTTTTCCCTTTTTAATCTAGATAGTAGTTTGCCGATCTTGTTTACCCCTTTAAAGAAAAGCTTTTTGTTTTGATCATCCTTTTTATGAATATTTAGGACTTGATTTCATTCTTTCCTGCTTTGATTTCAGTTATTTATTCTACTAGCATTGGGATTAGTTTGTTCTTGGTTTTCTAGTTCCTCTTGGTGTGTTATTTTTGTTAACTGCAGATCTTTCTAACTTATTGATGTAGGTGCTTAGCACTATAAATTTCCTCATAATACTGTGTTTGCTGCATCTCAGAGATTTTGGTATGTTGGTGTGTCTTTGTTTTCATTTATTTCAAATAATTTTTTGATATCTGCCTTAATTTAATTGTTCAGTCCAAAGTCATTCAGGAGTAAGAATCTTAATTTCTATATAATAGTATACTTCTGAAAGGTCTTCTTGGTATTGATTTCTACTTTTATTCCACTGTGGTCTGAAAGTATGGTTGGTATGATTTTGATTTTTTTTTAATTTATTGAGATTTGCTTTATCTCAAAGCCTGTGGTCAATTGTAGAGTATGTTCTGTTCACAGATGAGAAGACTATATAATCTGTGGTTGAAGGGTAGAATATTTTGTAGCTGTCAATTAGGTCCAACTGGTTAAGTATTGAATAGAAGTTTAAAATTTCTTTGTTAGTTTTCTGACTTGATGGTCTATCTAATGCTATCAGTAGGTGTTGAAATCCCCTACTAGTATTGTTAACTATCTAAGTCTTTTCATAGGTCTAGAAGTACTTGTTTTATGAATCTGGCTGTTCCAATATTTGGTATGTATATATTTAGGGTAGTTTAGTGTTCTTGTTGAATTGAACCCTTTATCATTATGTATTGCCCTTCTTTAACCTGTTTTATTGTGTTGGCTTAGACAGTCTGGCCACTCCTTGACACCATTTCAGCAGCCTCTATTGGGGATATGGTAGCTGATGCCTAGCTACTCAAGGATCCAAGGCCTGTGAGCTTCATTGGTGCCCCTGCAAAGACTCTATGCTGATCTCTGTGTTGATTTGGAGTTCCACTGGGGTCAAGGGCTTCTTCCATGCCCAGGATTGCAAAGGTCTATGGCAGAAATTCGGATCCCCTGGGAACCCTCACTCATCAGTCCTTTCCTGACTTTAGGGAGCTTTCCCCAGCTCTATACTGGTCCCAAGCAGGCAGTTCCTTGGCTTTGCTCCTGTTTTCTTCATGGAGCCTATGGCTTCTTGTTGAATCCAAACATGACCTCTTAGATGATCTACTTAAAGACATATCATTTATTTGCCACTTTGTTTCCTCTCTCTGTTAGAGCAGCACAAGCACACAATAGCTACTTCTAGTCAGCCACCTGGAACACCTCACCTGTTTTCCTGATTGGAAAACTGCCCATACCTGGGGAGTTCTGCATTTTGCTTTAGAGTGCTTTACAGAGACTTTATTATTATTATTATTATTATTATTATTACAAAATTATAGTGGCAACTCCAATTCCAGCAAGTCTATCAGCATCATTTTTCCAAGAGCATGTGCTCGCTTTGTGTTTCTGTGGCACATTTTGGCAATTCTCACAATATTTCAAACTTTTCCATTATTATATCTGTAATAGTAATCTGTGATCAGTGCTCTTTGATGTTATTATTGCAATTATTTTGAGGCAACATGAACTGTGTTCATATAAGATGGTGAACTTTTCAATAAATGTTGTGTGTGTTCTGACTGTGCCAGAGATCAGTTGTTCTCAGCCTCCTTCTCTTTCCTTGGTCCCCTCTATTTTCTGAAATACAATAACTTTGAAATAAGGGCAATGAATAACCCTACAATGGCCTCTAGGTTTTCAAATGAAGGGATAAGTCACAGATTACTCATTCTAAACCAAAAACTACAAATGATCAAGCTTAAAGAGAAAAATAAGGCAAAAGCTGAAATAGGTTGAAAATATGGCCTCTTACTCCAAACAGTTAGCTCTGCTGTAAATAGAAAAAAAAAAAAAGTTATTGAAGGAAATTTAAAGTGCTATTTCAGGGAATACGTAAAAGACCAGAAAGCAAAACAGCCTTACTACTCATATGGAGACAGTTTAAGGGTTCTGGATAGAAGATCAAATCAGCCACATTTTTTTAAGCCAAAGCCTAAGTCAGAGCAAGGCCTTAACTTTCTTTAATTGTATAAAGACTTAGCAAGCTAAGGAAGCTGCAAAAGAAGAGTTTGAAGTTAGCAGAAGTTTGTTCGTGAGGTTTAAGGAAAGAAGCTGCCTCCATAACATAAATATGCAAGGTGAAGCAGCACGTGCTGATGGTGAAGTACAGTAAGTCATCTCGAAGATCTAGCGAAGATAATTGACGAAGATGGCTATATTAAACAACAGATTTGCAGGATTCTTTTCTTAATTTTTTTTAAATTTTACTTTAAATTCTGCGATACATGTGCAGAACAGTTTGTTACATAGGTATATAGGATTTTCAGGATGAAACAGCCTTCTCTTGGAAGAAGATGCCATTTAGTGTTTAATTGTGCCTTTGCAAAAATTTTGCTTACGAACCTAGAACAGGTGACTAGAGTCAGAGGCAAGAAAACTATAATGTGGTACTATAAGTCCCAAAACAAGCATTCAGTGTGTAAAGGATCATAAGATATAAATTTGTTTGTAAAGCAAAGAGAGTTTGATATATAAATGTTGGCCTCTTGAGGAACAACTTAAGCAATTTTGCTCTCTAATTTAAAATTGAGCTGTTTTTTCTCTTTTAAATCCCCCAGATGGTGGCTTTCCAGCCTGGATAATTACAAAAATGAAAAGAACCAGCCTGGATACCTTCAAAAGCATTTTATTCACCTTAACTGTTTTCTTATTGTTAATCTACACCAGTTGGTATGGGTCAGCTCTGAAACGAGCATGTGAAAATAAATAACATCTTTGTCCTTAAAAATGATCACTTACCTAATAGGACCCTAAGAGTGTGGTTTATAGTCACCAGTTGTATTAACAAGTTTTTTTTGAAGAAAGAATAGTTATTTTAGAACAGGACTTCATCTTAAAAAAAAAATTAAGAAATTTGAAGACTTTATTGATGATGTTATGCCTACATATTTTAAGTCTTAATTTTTGAATCCTTGCTCATTTCAGGGGCTTCCATTGTCAGTATACAAATGAAGAGTCTTATCTGCTTTCTAAACATGTTCATAACTCATAGAAGCCAATAAGAATGTTCACTTCTTTGGGGGAGATGATCAGAAAGAAATGGGCTAAAAAGCAGATCTGGGGATCTCTAATCCATAGTCAAATATTGAAATTGATTGTATCACTTGCACTTATATTAATTTCAATTGGAGAAGCTCACCCAAGGGAATAATAAAAATCTGGAATAAAACTGATTTATGAAGACAAAAAAAAAAAGAAGAAGATGTCATTTAGAATCTTCATAGCTAGAGAGGATAAGTTGGTCCCTTGTTTCAGCACTTCAACGACAAGCTGACTTTCTTGTTAGGGGCTAATGCAGCTGGTGCCTTTAAGTTAAGTCAATGCTCATTGACCATTCTGAAACTATTAGGGCTCTAAAGTATTTTGCTAAATCTACTCTGCCTGTGGTATATACATAGAACAACAAGGCTTGCATGACACTGCATTGTGTTTAGAGCAAGGTTTACTGAACATTTTCAGCCCAGTACTGAGACTTACTGCTCAGAAAAAATAAATTCCTTTCAAAATATTACTACTCACTGAACATATACCTGGTCACTCGAGAGCTCTGCTGGAGATGTACAGGGACATCATTAATGTCTGCTAACACAACATTCATCTTGCAGCCTGTGACCAAGGAGTGATTTTTGCTTTCAAGTTTTATTATTTAACAAATACATTTTATGGCCAGGCACGGTGGCTCATGCCTGTAATTCCAGCACTTTGGGAGACCAAGGCGGGCAGATCACAAGGACAGGAGTTCGAGACCAGCCTGACCAACATAGTTAAACCCCATCTCTACTAAAAACACAATAATTAGCCGGGCATGACGGTGCCTGCGTGTATTCTAGCTATTCAGGAGGCTGAGGCAGGTGAATCACTTGAATCTGGGGGGTGGAGGTTGCAGTGAGCCAAGATAGCACCACAACACTCCAGCCTGGGCAATAGAGCAAGATTCTGCTCCCCACTCCCTCTAAAAGAAATCCATTTTATAAGACTTTAGCTGCCATAGATAGTAATTCCTCTGCAGGATCTGGGTGAGGAAATTGAAAACATTCTGGAAAAGATTCAACATTCTAGATACCATTAAGAACCTCTATGATTCATAAGAAGAGCAAAAATTACCAACATTAGCATGGATTTGGAAGAAGTGATTTCAACTCTCATGGCTGACTTTGAGGGATTTAAGACTTCACTGGAAGAAGTAACTACAGAGGTAGTAAAAATCACAAAAGGACTAAAATTAGGATTGGAATCTGAAGATGTGAGTGAATTGCTGCAGTCTAATAAGAAAACTTGAATGAGAAGTTGCTTCTTATGGCTAAGCAAAAATAAAAAAAGTGGTTTCTTGAGGTAAACTATGCTCCTGCTGAAGATGCTATGAACATTGTTGAAATAACAAAGAATTTAAAATATTCCATAAAAGTGGATAAAATCCTATCAAGTAGTATTGCATACTCCAAATAAATTTTTTTTTTTTTTTTTGAGACAGAATCTCACAAGGTTGTCTTGGGTGGAGTGTAGTGGCACATTCTCAGCTCACTGCAACCCCTGCCTACCAGGTTCCTGAATCAGCCTCCCTCCAGAGTGGCTGGGATTAGAAGGTGCAGACCACCACACCCAGCTAACTTTTTGTATTTTTAGTAGAAACAGGGTTTCACTATGTTGGCTAGACTGGTCTCAAACTTCTGACCTAGAGATCTACCCACCTCAGCCTTCCAAAGTGCTGAGATTACAGGTGTGAGCCACTGCACCCAGCTGAACTCCAAAGAGACCTTGTGAAAGGAGAGTCAGTGCAATAAATCACTGTTGTCTGATTTTAAGAAATTGCCTCAGGCGCTCCTACTTTCAGGAACCATCACCTTGATAAGTCAGCAGCCATCAATATTCAGGCAAGACCCTCTGCCAGCAAAACATTTATGACTCACTGAAGTCTCACTGATTGCATTTTTGAGCAACAAAGTATTTTTAAAATAAAGATATGGACATTGTTTCTAGAAACAATGCTATTGCACCCTCAATAGACTATGGTAAAGTGTAAACATAATTTGTATATGCACTGGGAAACCAAAAAATTTGTGTAACTTGAATTATTGTGACACTCACTTTTTTGTAATAGTGAAAATGAACCCACAATTTATCCAACCTATGCCAGCATTTCCTTTGAGAAAAGTGAACTCACTGAAAAGTGGCATAGTGAAAATAATATGGCTCCAGTGACTAGAGGAACACCAGGGTCCTTGGTCTTGTGCCAATTTAGATAAAATGACACGGACACATATGGAGTGGATTTAAGGAACAAAGAGTTTATTTTTATTTTTATTTATTTATTTTTTTGAGACAGAGTCTCCCTCTGTCTCCCAGGCTGGAGTTCAGTGGTGTGATCTCGGCTCTTGCAACTTCCGCCTCCAGAGTTCAAGCGATTCTCCTGCCTCAGCATCCCAAGTAACCAGGACTATGGGCGTGTGCCACCACACTAGGTTAATTTTTGTATTTTTAGTAGAGACGGGGTTTCACCATATTGGCCAGGCTGGTCTGGAACTCCTGATCATGTGATCCACCTGCCTTGGCCTCCCAAAGTGCCGGGATTAGAGGCAGGAGCCACTATGCCCAGCCAGAACAGAGAGTTTAATAGGCAAGAAAGGAAGAAGCAGCCTCCCTGGGGTGGGGGGAGGTGTCCAAGCCAAAAGAGGAAATCCTGAGTGCCTCTGAAAACAGCCAGTTATATTAGGAGGCTGGAGGAGACATTCTTTGATTTGCATAGAGCCTAGGGATTGGTTTGATGAGGCATGTCATTCAGGTAGGCCCATTAAAAAAACTGGCCCTTTCACCCTAGCCTTTTAATATGCAAATACAGGGCACCTTGATGTTCTGCACACGTGGGTGGGGATATAGAGGGGCAGCCATGTTGCCAGGCACATGTGGGGACAGGAGGAAGATGATGGAAATCATCATGTTTGGGTGGACCCAGTTTCTAATGGCCTGCATTTCATGTTAAAGCTTGCCTGCCTGGCTCTAAGAGCTGGGGATTTCCTGCTAGACAAAAAACATTTCTGGAGCTGCTTTAAAAGAAACAAAAACTTTCCCAAGACCTCTTTTCGTCTCTATATGCCTAAAATAATTTCTTATTAACTTCTATAACAAAAGATACTTCAAAAGGGTCATACCTGAGAAGTCTACTTGTTGGGTTGTGGTAATTTTTGCATAAATATTCTAGAAATATATTGCATGAGGTGGGAAGTGGTGGTTGTGAGCAGATCATGAGACATCAGCTGCAGTATGCATTAATTAGCTCAGAAAACTGGAGATTGAAGGTCTCCAGTGGGAAGGAGATTTTAACAAACTCACCAAAAGTAACTCATAAGGGAAAGAGCTAACCGAAAGCACCAAAGCTGGACTAAGATTTTCTTGCCTTTCTTTTTCCACTGCATTGGAGGACTTAGAAGCAGCTGCGGTGAGGAACAAGAGACATAAATTGTTTATAGACACATTCCTTTGTTCCAAACTGCAGTTTTGTGAACATAAGTCAGGCATGAGCTGGGGTTGGGGAGAAGATTTAAATCTGAAGTGATAATGAAATTTTGAAATCGGTTCCCAGGTTTAAGCTTCATATCGACTAAAAGAGTAAGCTCATAAGGTCCACAGTGATGGACATTTTTGATGCACTAAAATGCTCCCCAAGCAATCAAGTGAGTTTTCAGAACCATGAGCTTTATAGCAATCATACTGTAGCCTTTTCCCAGAAAGGACCATTCCAGAAGAATGGCTGTAACACTGTTGACTTAAGGACTAACTGGAGCAAGCCCTGTTTGTCAAAAGCTAAAACTCTTGAGCTCATAAATAAGTTCGAAGTCAAGTGAACCTTTAAGCAGAGTGCTATGAGTTGAATTATGTTCCCTAAAAATTCATATGTTGACAGCCTAACCACCTGTGTCTAAGAATGTCTTTACAAAAATAATCAAGTTAAAATGAGGTCATTAGAGTGGACCCTAATTCGATACATTGTGATGTTCTTATTAAAGGGTGAAATTGGAGAAAAAACAGGCATACTGGGCAAATGCCATATGCACAAAAGGAAGGTCATCTATAAGCCAAGAGGAGAGGCCTAGAACAGATTCTTCCCTCACAGTGCTTGAAAGGAATTAACCTTGCCAATGCTTGATTTTGGACTTAGAGTGTGCAAAATTGTGAGACAATAAATTTCTGTTTAAGCTACCCAGTTTGTGTAACTTTGTTATAGAAGCCCTAGTAAACTAGGGGGCTTGTTACATGAAGCAAGTACTCCCAGCTCAAGGAGGATTTATTGAATTTGGACACTTGGCTGATAGGGAGAACTGATGAACTCTTTTAACACACCCAATCTGTGCCAGAATTTGAAGTGTGACCCTCAGGCAAGGCTCAGGAAACTCTCCTTTCTTTCTGGAATAAACTTTTTAGGATCACTACCACTTTTATTTATCTATGGCTTTTTTCATCCTACCATAACAAAAAGAAGGAATTGCAATGGAGACCACATGGCCTAGAAAGCCTGAATTATTTACTTTCTATTTCCAGAAAAAGCTTGCCTTGCCTTGCTTAAAACAAGGGTGCTGATTAAGGATCCTGCCTGCTGGGTGTCAATAGAACGAATGCAGCAAATGATCTGATCTGAACATAAACCCACAGGATCCCCAGATCATGACACCTCTCAGTGTTTTCTCAGAGTAGATCTGGACGGTATGGATTAAGAGGAAGAAGTTGAGACACTTTACCCCCCTGTTCCTCTCCCTAATAAGATCAAGCTAAATTCAATGGAGGAGACTTTCCAGAGAACAAGAAGCAAAGGCACTAAAAGAAACAGTTGGAAAATGATACCTAGAAGACTGAGCCGCAGTCTTGAAGCACTGTGACCTAGCCAAAATTTGGGGATCTGCTAACAAGACATTGAAAAGGAAAGTTCCCGTAAGCTCCACGACCTTTGTGAAAGGCCACTGAAGTGAGACAGAAAACCAAGAGGACCACTGAGAAACTGCAAAAAATGTATCCCCTAATTCGCAACACCTACTTTAAAGAAAAATGTAATAATATCATAAGTTCTACAATAAATGTTGATCATAGCACTGAACTCACAATATGCTAAAAAAATGTCAGTACAGGAGACAGAAAATATCCTGATGAACAAGAATGACTGGTATATGTTAATCCTGACTTGCCTTTGGGAAAAAAAGGGTAACTACAGTAAATGCATCAGAAAGGGGACTCTCTCCCACTTCATAAGCATTAAATATTAAACAAGCTGTCCAACAGAATCCATAAGACATTGAGGTATACAAGAGTCAGGAGTTGGCACGAAAGGACTGGGAATTATGGATGAACCTAGAGCTCTCATATTCTCAAGGGTTGTATAGAGAAAGCATAGGAGCCATGAAAAACGTGGATATATTCCCGAAGGCATTAAACTTAGACTCAAGCTACAAGGAGATAATCAGCAATGTCCAATGTGACAAGAACGATTGATGCGATAACCTTTTCTTTAAAAATTTTTTTCACTTAAATAGAGATGGAGTCTCACTCTGTTGTTCAGGCTTGTCTCGAACTCCTGGGCTCAAGTGATCCTCCCAGTTTTGCTTCCAAAAGTGCCAGATTACAGGAATGGGCCACGGTGCCTGGCTGACATGATAACCTTGATGATGGGAAATGGGGAGGCATATCTGACCCTAGGTCCAAAAAATAATGGGTATCTTAACCAAGAGGGCCCTTCTGGCACACATGTGTAAGCAATATGTGCATATCTTTTATTGGTCAGGTTTAAAAGATGCCAATGAAAAGCCGTATCCATAAAAGGGATCTGGTTGAAATATATCTTTAAAAAGTCTTTAGAGGCTTAATTAAGCAGTCTGAAGTAAAGACCCACATAGTACTGAATGATTCCAATGAAATATAAATGAGCAGCTTAGTCATTTTTTCCTAAGAATTAAGAGAAAACTCAGTAGTTTACAAGTATGATTGTTAACTTGTGACTTTCTGGACTATGCTTTAAGCACATGGATTGGTTTGTTTGCAGTGGGTAAGATGAAGATAAAAATCATCGAAGTTTGATTTATATAAATAAGAAGTAGATATGGAAAGCAATCTTTGCCTATATGCGTTAGTACTATGCATATGTGTGTGTGGATATAGAATGAAAAAAATGCGTAAATCCAGTACATCTACTTTAGTTATATAAATAATTATTTACATTTTTTTAATTGCCATGTCTACAACACAAATTAATACAATCTTAGTACTGGCCTAAATTCTGGTAATCTTCTTATACAATTAGATAGGCTGATGTGGTTCCTATTTTAAAAATTTGTTTTTAACTCTTTTCTAATCCTTTGGTATTCATGATTGGAAGTAGTTGCTAATTTAGATTTCCTCATGGAGCACAGTAAATATCAGAGATCATCATAATCGCCTCTATAGTCTTAAATTATATTTTAAAATGTAAATGCAAAAGTTAATTATTTTTTAGAGGACCTGATGTCATCCTTGGGAGTAATTTTTAATTACTTTTTATCCTTCTTGGAGTTAATTGTATTAATTATTTGTACTGGCTTAACAATACCATGTGGAAATTTTTTTTTTTGACATTTCTTCTGTTTCAGTTGATTTATCATTAGTGAATAAAGATGAAAATGCCATCTATTTCTTGGGAAACTCTCTTGGGCTTCAACCAAAAATGGTTAAAACATATCTTGAAGAAGAACTAGATAAGTGGGCCAAAATGTAAGTATTATTTTAAAAGCTACTATACTATATCTCATACAAAAATTTACAAAATCACATTAGGTTGTCTAATATTTGGAAAGATGTGTAACAGAATCCTAGTACAGTCACCCCTTGGTATCTGTGGAGCATTAATCCCAGGGCCTCCCTATGATTCCAAAATCCACAATGGTCAAGTCCCTTAGATACAAATTGCATAATATTTCCATAGAACCTAGGCCTATTCTGTATATTACTTACAATACCTCGTATAGCATAAATGTTATATAAATACCTGTTATACTGTATTGTTTAGGGAATAGTGACAAGAAAAAATTTCTGTACATGTTCAGTATATATGCAGCCATTCATATTTTTCCCCAAATATTGTTGAGCCGCACCTGGTTGAATCCACAGATAGGGAGGCTGTGGATACAAAGAGAAACATTTAGCTGCTCAATAGTCTAATTTTATTGACGAAATAACTGATGATCAGAATAAGGTGACATGGCAAGTTAGTGGTAGAGTCAGGACCAAAACTTTTACAATATTTAAACATTTAAGTTTCTCTCTTGTGTTGACGTCTCTAAACCATATGTAATCATTTTATTTTATTTCTTTAATAATTAACAGAGGAGTTAATGTTTAGAAGCTTCATCTCTTCACAATTAGGCTAAATTATGAATACTTATTTTTGTGATAACCAGAAATAGTTTTAAAATATTTTCTGATTATTTGAAACTGAAAAAATCGATATGAAGGTGAGCCAAACATGATGGTCAAGAAAAAGTTTCAGAAAGATGAAACCAAACCAAATTGAATTTCAGAGGAAAATAGCTGTGACAGAAACTCAGAATACTTTCTTTACCTTTCTTCATTCTTCATGCTACTGGTTTTTCAAATTGAGAACAGTATCCCATTCTTTTCAAGTTTTGCAGGCCAGGCACGGTGGCCCATGCCTGTAATCCCAGCACTTTGGGAGGCCGTGGTGGGCAGATCACCTGAGGTCAGGAGTTTGAAAACAGCCTGGACAACATGGTGAAGCCACATCTCTACTAACAAAATACAAAAATTAGGCCAGGAGTAGTGGTTCACACCTGTAATCCCAGCACTTTGGGAGGCCAACACTGGTGGATCACCTCAGGTCAGGTGTTCGAGACCAGCTTGACTAACATGGTAAAACCTCATCTCTACTAAAAATACAAAAATTAACCTGGTGTGGTGGTAGGCACCTGTAATCGCAGTTACTAGGGAGGCTGAGGCCATAGAATCAGTTGAACCCAGGAGGTGGAGGTTGCAGTGAGCGGAGATTGCACCACTGCACTCCATCCTAGGTGATAGAGTGAGACTCTATCTGTATCCATGGGCTCCCTATCTGAGAAGCATTAGTTCCAGGGCCGCCCTATGATTCCAAAATCCACAATGGCCAAGTCCCTTAGATACAAAGGGCATAATATTTCCATAGAACCTAGGCCTATTCCGTATATATTAAATAAATAAATAAATAAAGTTTAGCTTACACTGACCATGCAAATGATTACAACCAAGGCTATTAGATAACACTGCAAAGTTATTAATTTTAGTGATTAAAAATGTAATTTCACAACTTGATGCAAGAATGATAGTTTATATAATTTATTAATCATATTATAATTTTATCTGTATAACTTTTATGCATAATTTGCAAAATATGTATCACCACATTTGCTCTAGCAGGTTTTAGTATTTAATAAATGGGGGTCATAGTTAATAAAAATGGTTAATATTCATTTTTGGCCTTAATGTAAGAGAGGGCAAATAATTAGATTGAACGGATTTGAACTTTATAGAGTGTCCTTGCCTCTTGGATGTTCATTCAGCAAGGCTGTGCATTTTTATCCTCTAGGCATTTAAAATATATTCTGCCCTGCTACTCTCTTCCTATCTTTATGGTCATCCTACTTAAGTAAGAAACCAGTTGATTATTTTCAAGACTTTAAAGTTGCATTTCAGGAAAGCACCTCTTGCCCTTCTATTGTTTTGTCTTTTATATTTCACCTTGTGATGATAGAAAATTTCATCTTTTTAATTAATCCTTCTTACTGAGTTTTCATTAGACCGATGATTCAGAAAGGTTGTCTATTTTAATGCTTCAGACAATGTACATTGAAGTAAAGAAGACTACTAAGCAAATGGACATCGATTCCATCCTAGCTTTGTTCATTTTATTTAGTCTTCTTGTTTTAATCTGTAGTGACTCAGTCAACATCATGGCCCTGCCCATAAATGTCCGCGGTGTTAGGGGTGCCCGATCACATGCCTGTTCTCCCTACCTCACCAACCATTTTTGATCCCAAAAGGCTTTCCTCGTTATTATTTTTTACCTCCCTAATATTTAGCTTAAAATCCAACTTCTGAACTTTTCCAGCTGAAGTTCTGTTGGGAGGAAACTTTTTCCTACCAAGTACTTAGGTCAAAGTGATTGAGGGCCTGCCAATTAATTGACAACAGACAGGTTAACAGGAGAAAAGTTTATTTCACACTCAGAAGAATTCTACAAGGGGTAGTTTGCTGAACAGCCACAGGTAAAGGCTTATACCAGCTTAACTAAAAAGAACAGCTTTAGAGCTTCAGTGGGAAAACACAAAAGTTTCTATTGGGCTTTTTCATCCTGATGCTAATGGGCAGTATCCTTCCTAGCTGGAAGCTCCCGAGAGGGAGATGAATAGCAGCTGAATTTGTACCTCCAGGTGCTAAGGTCCATCTAACTCTGAGGGTGGGTCAGAGGGAGCTGTATTTTTAGGAGGCTTTGCTTAAGTTTAGATAGCATTACTTTCTGTGGCTGCTCTTTGTTCAAATGTGTTCAAAGTAGTCAGATCAGGCATGGCAGCTCATGGCTGTATTCCCAGCACTTTGGGAGGCTCACGTGGATCACTTTAGCCCAGGAATTAAAACCAGCCTGAGCAACAAAGGTATGGGTGCAGTGGCTACCGTCTGTAATCCCAGCACTTTCGGAGGCTGAGGCGGGTGGATCATAGGAGCCCAGGAGTTCCAGACCAGCCTGGGCGACACTGTGAGATCTCATCTCTACAAAAATTAGCTGGGCATAGTGGCACATGCCTGTAGTCCCAGACACTGAGGTCCTAGAGGCTGAGGTGAAAGGATGACTTGCTCCCAGGAGGTCAAGGCTGCAGTGAGCTGTGATTGTGCCTCTTCACTCCAGCCTGGGCTACAGCAAGAGCCTGTCTTTAAATATATACATACATACAAGCAGTCTTCATGACACTTTAGTGGGCTGTTGATCTCTTCATTTTTCTTTCTGTCTGTTGCTTTGTTTTTTGAACTAAAATCAAACCCTGCATGTGTTCAGCTGCCTCCAGATCCAGGGCCTGCCCTTATTGTGGTAAGTTTTGCCTGATCGTTTCTTCCTCTTTGCCTCCCTCAGTGCCGCTTCTGCTCTACTTCTTGGCTGATACTCAAGCCAGGTCAGTGACCCACTTTCTTCTTTACTGATAGATTATGGAAATTGCTGAGTAAAAAACAGCTACACATTTACTAAATACTATAATGCACATTGAAAGTAGTTGCTTAGCTGAAAAATGTAATGCTAAAAATGTATAATCTTGACCAGGCACCATGGTTCAATACTGTAATCCCCAACACTTTGGGATGCCAAGGCAAGCAGATTACTTGAGCTCAAGAGTTCAAGACCAGCTTGAGCAACATGGTAAAACCGTATCTCTACAAAATATACAAAGATATTTAGCTGGACCTAGTGGCACATGCCTGTAGTCCCAGCTATTCTGGAGGTTGATGTGGGAGGATTGCTTGAGCCTGGAAGAGGTGGGTTGCAGTGACCCTAGGTTGTGACACTGCACTCCACCCTGGGCAACAGAGTGAGACCTAGTCTCAAAAAAAAAAAAATATATATATATATATATATATATATATATATAATCTTAACAGTAATATAAAAATTAGAGTGCTTTGCCAAAGCAAGATTTTACACAGGCATATAGATGTCAAATTTCTGTCCATCCAAATACTATAAAGTAGGAAATGCCATTTGGCTCATGGATTCCACCTTCTCCAGTTTTATGGCCAATTGTAGACGTACTGCCTACCAAACTTAATTATTGAATAAATGATTTTTTGCCATAATACAGCCTATTTTTGTAATTCATATGGCTACCATCTTTGATTTCTTATACTAAGGAAAAGCCAATAATAGAGGTACAACTAGAAATATTTTAGCATCTGTCTTAGTTTGTTCCCATTGCTATACAAAGTACCTGAGACTGATAATTTATAGAAAAGTGAAATTAATATTCTTATAGTTCTGGAGCCTGGGAAGTCCAAGATCAAGGTGCTAACAGACTTAGTGTCTGGTGAGGTCTGCTCTCTGCTCCCAAGATGGTACTTCTTGCTACATCCTCACATGGCAGAAGAGGCAAACCCCTGCCTCCCACCTCTTTTATAAGGGTCCTAATCCCATTCATGAGGGCCCTGCCCTTATGACTGAATCACCTCCTAAAGACTCTACCTCTTACCCTGCACATTGGCAGATCAAGTTTTAACATATGAATTTTAAGGGGACACTTTCAGATGATAGCAGAACCAAATGATTTCTAAAACACGCTTACTTAAGGCAACCTGTGAAAATAGTTTTCTTAGAAGCTTTTACCTCTACATTAGTTTTAATTTTTTTGAAACTTTTTTCTTTTTATTTATTTATTTATTTTAAGAAATAGAGAAAGGAAGAAAGAGAAAGAATTTAAAAAAAAAGAAAGAAAGAAAAAATGAAGGAGAGAAAGAATGAGGAAGAGGGAGAGGGAGAGAGAACTGGGGTGTTGCTTTATTGCCCGGGCTAGAATGCAGTCTAAAAATGGGTATGCCTGTAATTGTGTTTAGTAATAGAGACATGGAAAAAAAAATGAGGGAAGAAAATAACTAACAAGCAGCCAACCAATATTTCATTTAAACCTGTAATGAGGTGTGATGTGGTACTGATAAGAGTGTATATTTTGTATATTTAAAGTGGAGAGTTCTATGAATGTTAATTAAGTCTACTTGTTCCGGATCTGAGTTCAAGTCCTGGATATCGATGTTAACTTTCTGTCTCACTGATCTGTCTGATATTGATGTTGAAGTCTCCTACTATTATTGTGTGGGAGTCTAAGTCTCTTTATAAATCTTATATATCTGTGTATTCCTGTATTGGGTGCGTATATATTTAGGATCTTTAGCTCTTCTTGTTACATTGATCCTTTTATCACTATGTAATATCCTTCTTTGCTTCTTTTGATCTTTGTTGCTTTAAAGTCTATTTTATCAGCTTTCTATTTATTTATTATTTTTGCTCTCCATTTGGCTGGTAAATTTTTCTCCATCCCTTTGTTTTGAGCCTTTGTGTATCCTTGCATGTGAGATGGGTTTGGATGTAGCATACCAATGGGTCTTGGCTTTTTTTGCCTGTCTGTGACTTTGGATTGGGGGATTTAGTTGAATTAATAATAATATATGTGAGTTTGATATTGCCGTTTAATGTTAGCTGGCTGTTTTTCCCATTAGTTGATACAAGTTCTTAATTATGTTGATGTTCTTTATTTTTTGGTATTTTTTAGAAAGACTGATACTGGTTGTTCCTTTCTTTTTGTAGTGGTTTTTTCAGAAGCTCTTGTAAAGCAGGCCTGGTGGTGATGAAATCTCTGAGTGCTTGCTTGTTCACAAAAGATTTTATTTTTCCTTCGCTTATGAAACTTAGTTTGGCTGGATGTAAAATTCTGGGTTGAAAGTTCCTTTCTTTAAGAATGTTGAATATTGGCCCCACTCTCTTCTGGCTTGTAGGGTTTCTGCTGAGAGATCTGCTGTGAGTCTGATGGGCTTCCCTTTATGGGTAACCTGACCTTTCTCTCTGGCTGCCCTTAGTATTTTCTCCTTCATTTCAACCCTGGCGAATCTGGCGATTAGGTGCCTTGAGGTTGGTCTTCTTGAGGAATATCTTTGTGGTGTTCTCTTTATTACCTGGCGTTGAATATTGTCCTGGCTTGCTAGATTGGAAAAGTGTTCCCGAACAATATCTCTAAGAGTATTTTCCAGCTTGGATTGATTCTCTTCGTCACGTTCAGGTACACCTATCAAACGTAGATTAGGTCTTTTCACATAGTCCCACATTTCTTGGAGACTTTGCTCGTTTCTTTTTATCCTTTTTTCTCTAATCTTTTCTTCACATTTTATTTCATTAAGTTGGTCTTCGACCTCTGATATCCTTTCTTCTACTTGATCAATTCGGCTGTTAAAACTTGTGCATACTTTGCGAATTTCTCGTGTTGTGTTTTTCAGCTCCATTAATTCACTTATATTCCTCTCTAAATTGTGTATTGTTGTTAACATTTCGTCAAGTCTTTCTTCGAAGTTCTTAGTTTCTTTGCATTGGGTTAGAACAAGTTCTTTTAATTCCCAGAAGTTTCTTATCATCCACTTTTTAAAGCCTGCTTCTGCTAATGGAACACAGTCTTTCTCCATCAGGCCTTGTTCTGTTGCTGATGAGGAACTGTGATCCCCTGCAGAGGGAGAGGCGTTCTAATTTGAGGTATGCTCAGCGTTTTTAGGCTGGTTTCTTCCCTTCACTATAGATTTCTCCATCTGTGGTCTTTATAATTACCGTCTTTACAGTTGGGTTTCTGAATGGACGTCCAACTTGTTGATTCCCGGCGCTAAAATCTGAGCAACCCACTGTACCGGCTAAAACAGCGGCTTTAAGATTGATGGTGCTTTTCTGACTCTGCACCAAGAACCGCCGCACGAAGGCAGCGGCATAACCGCCTCGCCGGCCACAAGAGTCGCGCTGGCAACCCGTGGGGCTCCTCCGCTGGGAATCTCCTGGTGCGTGAGCAGCAAAAATTGATCTGAAAGTGTGGCGTCTTCTCGTTCTCTGCGCTTTCAGTGGGAGCTACAATCGCGAGCTGCTAGTGATCAGCCATCTTGGATCTCTCTCCTACATTAGTTTTAAAATGCTATTACCATAGTTTTGCATTTTTATTTTCAACTCTACAGGGTTTCTAAAGATTAATAACATATTGAAGAATATATTTGTTTTACAAAATGGCAGTATTTAGACAATTTCAATATTCTGAAATAGAAAACTTTTTGGGTGATTATATTTATTTGATACTTAATAATTATAAGCAAAAAGGTTTTGTAACAATAAGAAGCAATAATATGCCTGAAATCTATTGGTCTGTTGGAATGAGTAGGCAATAAGTATAAAGTATTTTGGGGAAATATTTTATATTAAATATTTACAAATGACCTAGATTATTTAATGGAGAATAACAGTGGTTAATGATCATAATGCCACAATTCAGCTAGAACAGAAGGATATATCAGTCCTGAAGAGCATTATGATAAGCTGGGAAATGGGTATTATGCCCCAAAAATAGAAACACAATATTTAGGTCATTTACATTGTCAAATCTGCTACATAATGGGTGCTCTCTTTTCATAAGAGCAAAAACCTACTACAGTTTTGCCTGTAGATGGATTTTTCTAAGAACTCTGACAGTTTGGGTAAGATTATATAAAGATGAAAATATCTTTTCAAATTACATATCAGGAATAAACCACTTAGTTTACATGGCAGCGTGTTGTGCTGACAGGCCACTGATAAAACATGCCAGAGAGATGGAGATGCCTCCTGCAGACCCCTCTAGTCTTCTTTAATTTAAGCATTTCTTCCTTTAAAAACAATAGTGTTAGAATAAGAGAGCATAAGAAAATACATAGTATGGCATGTTACAAAGATTTTTCACAACATCTTTATTTGTTTTTGTTTTTCTAATTAACATTCTTTTTATTTATTTATTTATTTTTGGAGCCAGGGTCCCACTCTGTTGCCCAGGCTGGAGTGCAGTGGTGTGATCATAGCTCACTGCAGCCTCAAACTCCCAAGCCCAAGGTATCCTCCCACCTCAGTCTCCTGAGTAGCTGCGACTACAGGCACATGCCATCAAGCTTGACTAATTTTTTCTTTAATTTTGAAGAGACAGTATCTCCCTATATTGTCCAGGCTGGTCTCAAGCAGCTCGGCTCAAGCAACCAACTGGCCTTGACCTCTCAAAATGCTGGGATTACAGGCATGAGTCACCGTCCCTGACCTCCCAACATCTTTATTGGCTAATCGTCAATTCGGTCATGGAAAAAAATTATAATGTAGTGAAGGCAGGCTGTGAAATCTTAATTATTTACTTATGGAAGGAAGCTTTCTCAAAATAGGCCATTTTTCATTTTGTGGGATGGTTAAAGCATGGTCCTACTTTAAATAGGACCCAAGTTTCTGTTAACTTCCTAATTCAATTTTACATCCTGCATTCCTAATTTCATGAGTGAACACTCCTAGTAGATGTCTCAGAAAACACCCACTTATTGCAATGAGTTATCCTGTAGGTGAGTTAACTCTCTCCCATGCTCTCTTTTCCTTTCCAGCATTTGTAAAAGAAGATTGCATCTATGCTGCACCTATTTTAAGTAGTTTTGTATAAGCAATATAATATTTTTTCTTTAATACTGATGTTTATAACTGCACTTTAATCTGCATCAACTCTTTCTAATGACAGGCCACTTTACTTTGGGTTTATTTGGGTAACACTTTCTAAATACATTTCACTGCCGCAGGCTAGTGGGCTAACAAAATGAAGAAGCAGACTCTGTGTGGTATTGTAATGGGAGGGAGATGCCAAAAGCATTGCAGGAAGAAACATATCCTTAAAGATTATTAACATGGTGTCTACCAGAGTGAGGAGTAGGTGGCATAATATTCTGAGATATAAATTCTCTGAGGCAGAACATAGAATTTTACTACCTAAATGTAATAAGATGTATTGTGCTATCAGCAAAGGCCATGGAGCTCTATGTGATTAAAATAAAAAAGGATCCAAGTATCAGCCTTTAACTACCATTTAATGATAATGATTTTTGTCTTCAGCATTTATATTGGAAATCAAGAAAGAGGCAAACTGCAGGCTATCTAATACTAATATGAATAATAATAACTAACAAGTGCCCGTTTCTTCCATCCTTAGTTCTTAGCAGCCTATGTTTATTTTCAGTGAAAGTCCTCTTCCTTCATCTTAGTTTATATGGTAATAGAAATGTTAGTTTAAAAATTGACTTCTATCCACATGCTGATGAAGGGAGTTTTAGCATTCGATTCACAGTAGGAAAGAAGACTCAGAACGGGGTACCATGCAACCCGTCTCTTTCATGTGTTATGTCATTTATTTCTCATGGAAATCCTTTAAGGTCCATAGTGTTACCCATTTACTTGTACAATTGGAAAATGAAGCCCTTGTAGCTTCTAATAAATGTGTTTTCATGACCAGTAGTGACCTGGAGCTGGCTTATACCAGATGACAAAAGCAAATTATTAAATACTCACAATTTTTTTTGGTAGTGTGAAATCACCCATGATGGGAGCATTTATATCCTGGAAACCTGCAAACGAGGAAAAACAGTGCTCCAGTCCCCTGGTCTTTCCGCCCCACTTAGAGCATGTTTACCAGCCGACCACTGCCAGTTTACTGACATGGATTCAAACCCAAGTTGGTGCTATACAAAAAGCACATTTTCATTCCTTTCCTTCAAGCTGACAAAGCTTTTGAATTCGTAAAGAATTAAGAGCTGTTGCCCAGAAAAAATGGGGTTCATTCGTGTGTTGAGTAATAAAGATCTTTCCAGGGATATGGATGAAGCTGAAAACCATCATTCTCAGCAAACTAACACAGGAACAGGAAACCGAACACCACATGTTCTCACTCATATGTGGGAGGTGAACAATGAAAACACATGGACACAGGGAGGGTAACATTATACACCAGGGCCTGTCGGGGGGTGGGAGGTTAGGGGAAGGATAGCAATAAAAGAAATACCTAATGTAGGTGACAGGTTGATGGGTGCAGCAAACCACCATGGCACGTGTATATTTAACGTAACAAACCTGCACGTTCTGCACATGTATCCCAGAGCTTAAAGTATAATAATAATAAAAAGTCAGAGGAAGATGTAGTGACTCGAATATTTAATATTTATCTTTTTAATTATGAAATTGCCTTTGAGATATTTGTTTATTATCAAATACGTTTTAAAATATTGCTTAATTCTAAAATATTATTTAAAATAAATGACTTTTCTGTTGTTAAAAAAAAAAAAAAGAGAGCAGGTTTTGATCAATAGGAATTTGATTACTTGGCACAAGTAAGGAAGACACTGGGAGTTTTCACAAAAGCAGTATCTCCCAAAGGGAAAGTGACGGGCGTTTTATGGAATAAAACGGGAGAAGGTAAATCGGCGCATGTAGAGGAAGGGACCCAGTTGCGCAGATGCAGTGAGTAATCATTCCAGCGCGCAGGTCACTTGTTATGGTAATGAAGCTATAGCTCCTCCCTAGGATGGAGACTTTAGCATGGTAATGAGGAAAATTCACGTGGGCTCCTCTCTGAGTTGCTGGGGTCTGTCAGAAGCTAGCTTCAACCAACAAGGTGACAGCATTCCACACCAGACTTGGGGAAAAAAACAGGCATCAGGGCAGGCGGCTGTAAAACAAGCTGGTGGCTTAAATCTAACGTTCCCTGATAAAAATTAAAAAATTAAAAAAAAAAAAAATAAAACACAAGCCGGGCGCAGTGGCTCACGCCTATAATCCTAACACTTTGGGAGGCCGAGGTGGGTGGATCACCTGAGGTCAGGAGTTCAAGACCAGCCTGGCCATCATGGTGAAACCTCAGC